>NC_091467.1:62323355-62624605 GCF_027789765.1 Dendropsophus ebraccatus | reverse complement strand
TGTTATGTAGTATGTGTGTAGTGTGAGTGCTGTGCACTGGCTGTTATGTAGTATGTGTGTAGTGTGAGTGCTGTGCACTGTCTGTTATATAGTATGAGGTTAGTGTGTGTAGTGTGAGTGCTGTGCACTGGCTGTTATGTAGTATGTGTGAAGTGTATGTGCTGTGCACTGGCTGTTATATAGTATGAGGTTAGTGTGTGTAGTGTGAGTGCTGTACACTGGCTGTTATGTAGTATGTGTGTAGTGTGAGTGCTGTGCACTGGCTGTTATGTAGTATGTGTGTGTAGTGTGAGTGCTGTGCACTGGCTGTTATGTAGTATGAGGTTAGTGTGTAGTGTGAGTGCTGTGCACTGGCTGTTATGTAGTGTAAGGTTAGTGTATGTAGTGTGAGTGCTGTGCACTGGCTGTTATATAGTATGAGGTTAGTGTGTGTAGTGTGAGTGCTGTGCACTGGCTGTTATGTAGTATGAGGTTAGTGTGTGTAGTGTGAGTGCTGTGCACTGGCTGTTATATAGTATATATAGTATGAGGTTAGTGTGTGTAGTGTGAGTGCTGTGCACTGGCTGTTACCTTGTAGTCTATGTGGTTAGTGTGTGTATTGTGTTACCTCTCCTCCCCCCGTGTCGTCCCCTGGTAGCTGCTGTGCAGGGATTGGCTGCTGCCTGGCACACAGCGGATTCCCTCCTCATTTATTACAGAGGCAGAGGGATGATGTCATGGTTGTGGGGCTGCAGCAGGAGCGCACACAGCCACTACCCATGGCATTGCTTTTGTGGTATCAGCTGAATGACAGAGCCTCGGCAGAGCCCGCACACCTCCTTGTCTTCCAGGCGGCTTCCTTGATCCCGAGGTGCCACCATGCCAGGGCAGCACCATGAGCCCCCGCTGCATGCTGCTGTTTGTGTTTGGCTTTGTTGGCGGGGCGGTGGTCATTAATTCTGCCATCCTGGTGTCTCTCTCCGTGCTGCTGCTGGTGCACTTCTCCTTCTCTACAGGCCTGCCGGCCCTGACCGAGAGCCTGCCGAGGATCCTCAGGTACGCAGGCCTCACTGCCCCCGCCCCATGTCTGCCCATCCTTAACCCTCTGCATGCCAGCCGCTGGCTGCGTGTGGTGATACACCTGTATAGGAGCGGGCCCGGCGTCTTATTGATGCTGAGTACAGGAGGTGTCAGGAGCCATTGCTGGTTCTTACATCTCCTCATTGATAATGATGATGACTCTATTACTGTTGTTGTTACTTTTGTGCTGTTTTGCGGAGGTGGTTTAGTTGTTTCTGTATCTCATTGTGTTCTTCTCTAGAGGTGGCTGGAGTTTTCTAGAATCAGGCATTGTCCTGTATTGTGGTGTTTTGTGCTGTTTGTGATAGTCCGTTCTCCTCTTTCCCCCTGCGCTCGGGCTGCGGTGACGTTGTGGCCCGGTGATGTCAGGTGGTGTGTCTGCCGTAGTCTGTACGCAGTATATACATCTGCGTATCCAGGAAGGGACACGGGATGTCTCGTCTCCCTGCACATCTGACATCCCGGCCTGAGGTCACTAAGGGGTTACAGAGTCCGCTCCTCTATACACAGAGGGTGCAGGCACTCCTGGCTGTTGTTGTCTAGTGTGTGTGCAGCGCTGTGCCGCACTGGGTTAACCCCTTGTTTGACCTTGAGTTTGTCTTAGAGATCCAGGCTTCATGATGTTGTGTCCTGATGTATGAAGGATATCTGTTATGGTTGGTACTGCTGTAGTTTCTCTCATTATACAATGACAACTGTTATGGTTGGTTCTGCTCTGTTCCCCGGCAGTCACATTACTGATACACTGTAACGCCTTCTCCTGCTGCTTACAGCTCTGGAGGCATCTGGTGTCAGTCTGCGGAGGTGACTTCCGCTCTGGATCAGACGCCTCATGTGTGCAGCTTTGTCTCTTCTGAGTATATAAGATCTATTCACCATCCCCCGCTCCGTTCTGTGTATACAGCTCCTCCACTGTTCTGTAATAGAAGCTCAATTATCCTGTAATGAATGTGCTGTAACCCTAATATACTGTTATACTTCTCACTGCCTGCCTGACATCCATCCTGAACCGCTTATAACAGGGTGCCCATCCCAGACAGTCCTCTGTGAGCTAAACACATCCGCCGCAGACAATCCTCTGTGAGCTAAACACATCCACCACCAACAATCCTCTGTGAGCTAAACACATCCACCGCAGACAATCCTCTGTGAGCTAAACACATCCGCCGCAGACAATCCTCTGTGAGCTACGCACATCCACTACCAACAATCCTCTGGGAGCTAAACACGTCCACCACAGACAGTCCTCTGGGAGCTAAACACATCCACTGTGAACAGTCTTTTGGGAGCTAAATACATCTGCCACAGACAATCCTCTGGGAGGTAAACACATCCGCCGCCAACAAATCTTTGCGAGCTAAGCACATCCACCACAGACATCCCTCTGCGAGCTAAGCACATCCACTACAGACATCCCTCTGCGAGCTAAGAACATCCACCACAGACATCCCTCTGCGAGCTAAGCACATCCACCACAGACATCCCTTTGCGAGCTAAGCACATCCACCACAGACATCCCTCTGCGAGCTAAGCACATCCACCACAGACATCCCTTTGCGAGCTAAGCACATCCATCACAGACATCCCTCTGCGAGCTAAGCACATCCACCACAGACATCCCTCTGCGAGCTAAGCACATCCACCACAGACATCCCTCTGCGAGCTAAGCACATCCACCACAGACATCCCTCTGCGAGCTAAGCACATCCACCACAGACATCCCTCTGCGAGCTAAGCACATCCACCACAGTCATCCCTCTGCGAGCTAAGCACATTCACCACAGACCTCCCTCTCCGAGCTCAGCACATCCACCACAGACATCCCTTTGCGAGCTAAGCACATCCACCACAGACCTCCCTCTGCGAGCTAAGCACATCCACCACAGACCTCCCTCTGCGAGCTAAGCACATCCACCACAGACCTCCCTCTGCGAGCTAAGCACATCCACCACAGACATCCCTCTGCGAGCTAAGCACATCCACCGAAGACATCCCTCTGCGAGCTAAGCACATCCACCACAGACATCCCTCTGCTAACTAAGCACATCCACCACAGACATCCCTCTGCGAGCTAAGCACATCCACCACAGTCATCCCTCTGCGAGCTAAGCACATTCACCACAGACCTCCCTCTCCGAGCTCAGCACATCCACCACAGACATCCCTTTGCGAGCTAAGCACATCCACCACAGACCTCCCTCTGCGAGCTAAGCACATCCACCACAGACCTCCCTCTGCGAGCTAAGCACATCCACCACAGACCTCCCTCTGCGAGCTAAGCACATCCACCACAGACATCCCTCTGCGAGCTAAGCACATCCACCGAAGACATCCCTCTGCGAGCTAAGCACATCCACCACAGACATCCCTCTGCTAACTAAGCACATCCACCACAGACATCCCTCTGCGAGCTAAGAACATCCACCGAAGACATCCCTCTGCGAGCTAAGCACATCCACCGAAGACATCCCTCTGCGAGCTAAGAACATCCACCACAGACATCCCTTTGCGAGCTAAGCACATCCACCACAGTCATCCCTCTGCGAGCTAAGAACATCCACCACAGACATCCCTTTGCGAGCTAAGCACATCCACCACAAACATCCCTCTGCGAGCTAAACACATCCACCACAGCTGATAATGTAACAATCCCTCAGCTCTGAGGTCTCGCCTCTCTACAGGTTTCCATTCACTGACAGCAAGCAGAGGTTTTCAACTGTGAAAAAAGTCATATAAGTAATAGAGCGGGTTTTGTAGGTGTTATTATTCTATGGTTATACACTTGGTGCAGCAGGTAAGAGCTCTGTTTGCTGTCAGTGAGCAGGAATAGACACTAACATAGAGAATGCTTTATTGTGTACAGGAAGGAGCGGCCCATCTCATTGGGGATCTTCCCGCTGTCTCCCGGAGATTCCTTGGTTCTGCCAGATACTCGTGGTGCGGAGACCCCTGGAAATGGACCCTGGAAGCTGCAGGAACAGAACCACGCTCGCTGCAACACCAGCCTGAAGGTAAACGGCTTATGGGGGCCCGGGCCCCTGGGTTATAAGGGGGCCCCATCTCTCAGTACACATAACATCTTCTCTACCATCTTACAGGACGAACTGTTTAGTCTCAGCCAGACGGGGGTCAAGACCGCCGGCCCCGACCCTGACAACATGGTGCATGCGTCCTCTAAAGACCAAAAAGATGAGGTCATCATGAAGGCCAACCTGACGAACAACAACGTCCAGAACAACAAGAAAAACGAAGACGTCCAGGTCAACCAGGAGACCACCACAGCCTCCACAGGTGGGTCTCAGCCCCTGGTGGCAGAATCCAGCTTTATGGTGCGTTCACACCTACAGGATCTGCAGCTGATTTTCTGCAGCAGATTTCATTTAAATAACTGAACACAGCATCAAATCTGCTGCAGATCTGCTGCAGATCCTGTAGGTGTGAACGCACCCTTACTAAGATTTCTGCTCACAGTCAGTATAAGAGCGTTGTCATTGTATTGTGAGAGAAACTACAACTCCCAGCATGATAAGTCATAGGTTCATAGCTACTGAAGAGATACAAGCTGAAGACCACCAGATTATGAGTGTTTGTTACAGTGTATCAGTGCAGACAGTCCTCTAAAGCTGAGCTGATATCCCGTACCTGTACTGGTACATTGTAACAGCCCTTCAGCTGTGAGCAGCATATTAGGGCCGCCTCTTACCTGTGCTGATACAGGAGAACAGACCCTCAGCTGTGCGCTCAGGATGGGCTCTCAGTTGGAAGGATGCCGCTATTGATCGGCTGAAGGTCACGGCCCAGGCTTAGAGGTCGCCCATGTCTGTGGCTTCCTTAATGCATCCACCATCTGATTTATTCCTGTCTGTTCTCCTAATGGATGGTCCAGTATCGATTACGTCTGCAGGAGAGACGCCACTGCATCAAGGAGGAGGGGTGGGGGGGCTCGGGTCCTGCAGGCAAAGCATAAATTATAAGACCAAGCATGACTCCTCTCAGCTACTGTAGATGGAACCCTGCCCCCATGGGAGGCCACGCCTTCTTCCAGTTCTATAAACTACTGGTGCCATGTAGATACAGGATGAGATATAAGAATGCGGAGGCTGTGCCATGTGGCGCCCCCATGTGATGACCCATCCTTGGCGAGGGTCTTTCTGGATTTATTAGGGGAATTCTCATCATTTTCTTCTTCCCAGATACCAATGATAATGAGGAGAAGTCAGAGGTCCAGTCTATCATCGAGTCCACCCCGGAGCTGGACATGGACAAAGAGCGGGCGTATCAGATGACCAGGTGAGGCGCCGCTCTATACACAAGGCAGGAGGAACTGCAGGACTAAAATTCCCATCATGCTTGCAGAGCCAGAGCTCTAGCTGTCCAGACATGATGGGGATTGTAGTTTTGCGGTTCCCGCTCCCTGCACTACATGCAGCTTTAGGAGCACTGGATATATATGTGATAGACACCTCGCAGGGGTCACCGCCATATTGTGCTAATGTGTCCTCCTCCTCATTCTCAGCACTCCATCCAAAGGCATCGAGAACAAAGCGTTCGACCGAAACACAGAGTCTCTCTTCGAGGAGCTGTCCTCTGCTGGGACCGACCTTATCGGGGATGTGGATGAGGGAGCGGACCTGTTAGGTAATAATCTTACAGTGATGCTGGTGTCCCCAGGATAACACTGAACAGTCAGTGCAGGAGCAGGAAGGGTTGTCTTGAGGTCATGGGCACTAAAGTTATTAATCCAGTGACCCTTCCACTGTCAGTGTGGGCGGTCATGTGGCTGGCCAGTCCGCTTTGGCCCTTTCCACTTGTGATATTTCTTAACCCTTTCACTTCCAGTTCTTATTTGCTGCTTGTTTGTTGCAGGGATGGGACGGGAGGTGGAGAACCTTATCCTGGAGAACACGCAGCTCCTGGAAACCAAGTAGGTGCATCCTGTGGTCACCAAGTGGCTGTCTGCTCCTGGTTAGGGCTTAGCAATCTATATACACCCCGTATCTTGTATACATGTAATCCTCATTTTATGTGCTGAACCTAGGAACGCCCTGAACGTGGTGAAGAACGACCTGATAGCCAAGCTGGACGAGCTGATGTGCGAGAAGGACGTGCTGCAGGGGGAGCTGGACGCCATCAAACAGGCCAAGCAGAAACTGGAGGAGAAGAACAAGGAGCTGGAGGAGGAGCTCAAGAAGTATGTGCCCCCCTATTGTGAATGATCAGCAGATCCCATCTATTTCTGCTAAATCAGGGGTGGGGGCGGAATCTGCTGCCATGTGATGAGTGGGGAAAAGTAGATGATAAATCTGCCGTATTTTCTTTCAGGGCTCGAGCAGAGACTGAGGAGGCGAAGCAGAAATGTAAAGATGAAGAAGACGTAAGTGGCTTATTCTCCAGGATGTCATTATAATATTGTCCCCCCGCTCCCAAATGACACAACTTTATATCTGGTGCAGAGCGACGTCCCTACAGCTCAGAGGAAGAGGTTCACACGGGTGGAGATGGCGCGAGTGCTGATGGAGCGCAACCAATACAAGGAGAGGCTGATGGAGCTGCAGGAGGCCGTGAGGTGGACTGAGATGATCAGGTACAGCCAGACGCCTGTTATTGTCGACCATAGTGATGTCACTATACAGCACAGTGATGTCCTCATGGTCCCAGTACAGGCTAAGGTGACGTCAGAATTGCCCTGGTACATACTATAGTGATGTCATCTTGTCTTGTAATAATAATGTGTGCTATTGGAGAGCTGAGTGAGTGTGCTCCATACAGACAGGAAGAATATAGGACTACTGGTGATGGTTGGGGGTCTTAGTGGCATGTGGAGATGTTGGGCTCTGTTCACACTAGTGGCTCCTGTCGTAGCTATGACTGATCCCACTGCTTTGTTTCTGAGGGTCCGTGTTACTTTCTCCTGCTGAGTAGTTCAGACCGAGTTGCAGAATGGGGGATAATTCTTGGGATTTTTTTCTAGGGCATCGAGAGAAAATCCTGCTATGCAGGAGAAGAAGAGGTCGAGCATCTGGCAGTTGTGAGTATGGGGTCCCGGTGGGGTGAGCATTCACCCTGTATAATACCCATGCCTGTCACCACTTGGCAGTACCAGCTGGCATGTGAACTAATCCCACTGGCGGGCCTCATTGTGTGTCCTCAGCTTCAGTCGCCTCTTCAGCTCTTCCGCCACAACTTCCAAGAAACCGGAGCTTCCTGTAAATGTCAAGTATAACGCACCAACCTCGCACATCACCCCTTCCATCAAGAAGAAGAGCAGCGCCCTGGCCAAACTGCCCAGCGACAAGTCCAAAGCCTTTGACTTCCTCAGTGACGAGTGAGTATCCTGATGACGCTTTCACTGTGAAATCTCTGATCATTCCTGCTTGTTCAGTGTCTGCCATATCATGTAGGGAAACTAACCACCCCCTTAGCTGTCAGGGAATGTCCGAGCACCAGCTTGCTGACTGTTTCCAGAGACCACCAGCAGATTTGTGACTGCAGATCACTTTCCGCTCTTAAGAGATCTCACGGTCCCTCTTTTCTCTCATCATTGTCAGTCTCTCCGGTGGCGGCGAAGCCTCTTCAGCCACCAGGCGGGAGCAGAAGCGTGAGCAGTATCGGCAGATGAAGGCGCACGTCCAGAAGGAGGATGGCCGTGTGCAGGCGTTCGGCTGGAGTCTTCCTCAAAAGTACAAGCAGGTGATGGCTGATACATACACCAGTGATTATACTAGCTTATATACCTCCTGTGCTGACATCACCATCTTTCCATTATATCTGCCTAAAGGCAACAAACGGCGGCCAGGGTGAGGGCAAAATGAAGAATCTGCCGGTCCCTGTGTATCTGAGGCCCCTGGATGAGAAGGACTCGTCTATGAAGGTAATGCCCGAGGTTCTGTGTAAGTTGTAGCACTCAGGTCAGTGCTGCTCATCTTGTACTGATCCTGAGGTATTCATGTTGTCTACTGCAGCCACCTCCAGAGCTGCGCTCTTATTTCTACATATCCCTGAAATTGCATCTCAGTATGTTGTAATGTCCGTGACAATAGTCACCCTGTAGAAAAGCAAGCTAACCATCGGAGACTTCATGTGGCGACTAGAAGAATACAGGACTCAGCTTTGGATGTGACTGGAGAATAATAATCTATATAGACATGCTGATGTCATGTTTGTGACCTCATACCCTGTCCGCTGTCTCACAGCTCTGGTGCGCTGTCGGCGTTAACCTCTCCGGAGGAAAGACCAGGGATGGAGGCTCGATTATCGGAGCGAGTGTCTTCTACAGTGATGTCCCCGGCTCAGAGCTAGAGAACCAGAAACCCAGGAGCGAATCCCAGAGCAGCCTGGAGAAACTAGAGCAGGAGTTAAAGGTACAGAGCAGAATTATAAAAGGACAGTGCTGTGACCGGCCACCGGAGGCGCTGTTATGGTTTCGGTTCTCATTGCTCCATAACAAATCCTAATGCAGTGTTCCTTGTGACTGTGCAGGTGCAGCAGAAGGAGCTGAGACATCAGGATGAGTTGTCCAGTCTGGTGTGGATCTGCACCAGCACCCATTCCTCCACCAAGGTGATCATCGTGGACGCCAACGACCCGGGCAACATGCTGGACAGCTTTATCGTCTGCAACTCCCATGTGCTGTGCATCGCCAGCGTGCCAGGTGACCTGTCATGTGATAGCCCATAAGCCGCACAAGTATCTCTGCTGTCCCCACAGTTGCGGTCCATCGAGTGCTTAGACTGGTTGTAATTGTAACAGATCTTCAGCTGTGCAGCTAGAGAATATACATGTATTATTTTTCCTGATAGGCGTAATGGAAACAGATTACCCGACAGGCGAGTCCTCAAAGCTGGACACAGACTCAGGGCTGACAGACAAGTCGTCCTTATCGGAGAGCCTGGTGAGCAGCAGCTCCTCGGGGGACCAGGGCATCGCTGGTGTCCGAGTCACTGCCGCCTCTGCCGAAGACACAGAGCCCATTGTATGCCAAACACCAAGTGTTATGTCTCCAGAGGTGGAGAGTCAACCAGGTAAGCAGCCATAGATGGGGGTCCCGAGAGTGGCGGACACTGTACCTGGATAATGTAATCCGGAGGGGGGTTGGTGATAAGGGAGCAGTCACTTGCTTTCAGAGGTCATCAGAGCTGATTATCATTCTCCATGCTTGTTCTGGCAGATCCAGGCTCCACCAGTCCTGAGCTGGATGAGAACATTCCTACAGCAGAAGAGGCTACCGAGGCTACAGAGGCCGGCGACAGCCCCACAGACGAAGTGGCTGACATCACACAGGCGGGAATTTACACGGAACACGTGTTCACTGACCCACTGGGTGTACAGAACACGAGCGATGACACCGGCTGCCAGACCAGGTAAGGGTTACATTACTCTGTATACCTGCTGCCAGGCCATGTAAGGGTCACGTCATTCTGTATACCTGCTGCCAGTCAAGGTAAGGGTCACGTCACACTTTATGCCTGCTGCCAGACCAGGTAAGGGTCATATCACACTCTGCATACTGCTGAAGTCTGATGATCCAGTATGGCTCCCAGTGTGGGGATAATTGGTTGTATGAAATTCTCTGGCAGTCTGCAGAGATCTTAAAAACTATGAAGAATTGAAAGACAATGTCTGTAGGTTGTTGGTTACCCCTGGTTTGTGTCCCCTCCCTTCCAGCAGCGAGTCTGACCTGTATAAGGATGGGGTGGCCACGCTGCCCACTGAGCAGGATCTGATGAGAGAGGAGGCACAGAAGATGAACAGCCTCCTGCCCACCATGTGGTTGGGAGCACAGAACGGACAGTAAGTACCGCTGCAGACCTACACAACCATCTGTTAAATGGGGACACTGTTCCTAAGTATGTGACTCCATAGCTCAGTAACCTGATCATCAGGAGACTCCTCAACTGAGATCCCCTGTAATTGGCTGTCATTAGTGCAGCAAGTATTACATTCTCCTACAGTGCCCCCGCAGGAGAACTGGAGTATTACACAGTTCATTGCTGTCTATGGAATACAGTACATTTATCATTAAATCCTCCAGATTCTCTCTAGTTGATAGGACAGAGGGGCATGGGGTTTTAAAGTCTTTCACGGTCACATGATGGTTTACAATGTCTGGGTTTCCATTGCAGCCTCTACGTCCATTCATCTGTCACCCAGTGGAAGAAATGTCTCCTGCAGATCAAGCTGAAAGACTCCATCCTCAGTATAGTGTGAGTAGAGAGATGTATACTATATACCTACATACATATGTCTGTAGCCTGCTATAACCCATAAGTCTTCTATTTTGCAGACATGTGAAGGGCATAGTACTGGTAGCATTGGCTGACGGGACGCTGGCGATATTCCATCGAGGTGTCGGTAGGTATGATGTAACAGGTGATGACCTCATGCATTTGATGAAGCTGTGATGTCATCCATATATTATAAGCCAGGTGTAGACGTTATGTGTACTATATCCTGTAAGAAATGGGCAGCATTGCCTCCCCAGACCTGGCTGTAAGAGCGCCGCCCTGCAGGAGATACGTTATTAACTCTTTCCTGTGTGGTTGGGCTACAATCTGCTCTCTTTCTTGCAGACGGTCAGTGGGATTTGTCTAACTATCACCTGCTGGACTTTGGTCGTCCACACCACTCCATCCGGTGTATGACAGTGGTACATGAGAAGGTTTGGTGCGGGTACAGGAACAAGATCTACATTGTACAGCCCAAGACCATGAAGATAGAGGTATGGGGAGCTGAGGTTGGGTGCCCCGTCTGCACTGAACAGCTGTAAGGTTTCTTACATTTTCCTTCTCCTCCAGAAGTCTTTTGATGCTCATCCCAGGAAGGAGAGCCAAGTGAGACAGCTGGCCTGGGTGGGAGACGGCGTGTGGGTCTCTATCCGGCTGGACTCTACGCTGCGGCTCTACCATGCTCACACCTATCAGCATCTGCAGGATGTGGACATTGAGCCCTATGTTAGTAAAATGCTCGGTGAGTTTCTGGTGCAATGGTCGATCACATGTATCATATTCAGGGTTCCCGCTGGGTGTAAAGCCTTTGGGGCTCTGGAATTGAGACCATCAGTAAGGTGGATGAGGATTTACTTTAGTGTTACCTTCTCATTTGCTTTCTGTCTCTCTAGGCACCGGGAAGCTGGGCTTCTCATTTGTCAGGATAACAGCGCTGATGGTTTCCTGCAACCGCCTCTGGGTAGGGACCGGCAATGGCGTCATCATTTCCATACCCCTGACTGAAAGTAAGTGCCCCCTTAGGGGTGTTATCATCCATAATACACATCACACGTCATTATATTGGGAGAGTAGTGAGTATTAAAGGTATTGTCCAGGCTGCTATCTTCCAGAAACAGCGCTTCTCCTGTCTTCAGTTTGGGGGTGGATTTGCAGTTTGGTTCCATTGAATAAAAAAAGAGCTAAATTGCAATACCACACGCAGCCTGGGGAGAGGTGTGGTGCTATTCTAATGCTGGATAACCTCTATGAATAGGAGGTGACATGTGAATGTTACCATTCACTGAATGCAAGCAGAGCGTGAAGATAAGAAAGGCATTAGGAAGTATTACAGAGGATTGGGAGAGGGGCACATAGGGTCTCGCCTGGTGGTGGTCACCTCTTCTGTCGCAGTTTTCACACACCATCACATCCAGTTGAGCCCTTCATGTGCAGTGTTATACATGATGTATAGTAGTCGTAGGGCCCCAGCAAAGTCTCACACATGACTTGACTGTGCGGATCTCAAGAACGTGTTCTTCACACTTGTCCCCTGTCCATTACCCCCTCCCCTTCCTGTCTCACTATAGCCGTAATACTGCACCAGGGACGGTTACTGGGGTTAAGGGGTAAGTGATTGCACCAGGCACAGCCTCCCCTCCGGCTTCTCCGAGTAGCCACTGGCTGTAGAGATTCACCCTCCTTGTATGTTCCTGAGCATCTCCTCCTGGACGTCTACCCCCTCCCCCCCCTACTTGGCAGCAATCTTCCGTATTACTAAACGGCTGGGTCCTCGTATCGCAGCTAATCTTGTAGTCTGGTCACCACATCACCGCCATTCACACTGGAGCTTCTCATCCCTGTGCACACTGTCCTCTCCTTTTATGGTTTCCTCCTTCTGATGGATGTGTCTTGTCAATCTAGCAAGTTCTGCAGCACATGGGGGTCCCCAAGGATGAGGAGGGTCAGCATTCCCCTACTTATAGCTGTCCAACTCTTGTCATGCCCTGACAAAAAAAAAAAACTCATAACACTACAACTCCCATCATGCCCTGCAGCTCTTTGGTATAAGTTGTGAAAGTTTTGGATGATCTCTTTGGAACGAGAATGTCATGTAATAAAAGGCTATCTTATGCTGGTGAGGAGGTGCAGCGAGGGTTCTAAGTCTTTGGGGGTCTGGTTAGGCGGGCGGCTCATTCACTTACCATGGTGGCGTTGTTTCTCATAGGCCGTAGATCTTGCAGACCTTAGACGTGTAATGGGCCGAGTTTAGTGTGAAATTCTTAATGTGGATTTTTCTACAGGTTGTCTCTTAGTGGTCAACCAAAAATTCTGTCTGTGGTCATAGATGGTGTGATGGCGTTTGTACCGAAAGGTCATGCTGGTGGAGCGTGCAAGTAGGATGTACTGATGTGTAGGCCCTCACCCACAGATTGGTGGTCCACTGCCCCCATAGAAGTCCTAGATCAGAGTTTGCTTTGGGTTGGGATGGTGCTCTAGAGCGCTGTCACATGACTGGTGTAAATGAAATGGTTCTAGGCTGTTCTAGGCTAGTGCTAGATAAAGGACAAGCACATTCCATCCCCTCTGTCTCCAGACTGTCAGCATGACCCTTCTCTTTATTTCAAGCCTTGTCTTGAAATACTAAGCGCTGAATCTTTCCTTCTTAGCTGCGCTTGTAGAGGCCGGTGCCATGTTTAGTGATAAGTAAGTGCCCCCCTCACCTGCAGAGTCTAAATATGTCCTTTTTGTTTTTTTTCTTTAATTCTGAAGCCAATAAAGCTCTGCCCGGCGCTGCCAATCGTCCAGGAAGCGTCATCCGCGTCTATGGCGACGAGAACAGCGACAAAGTCACCCCGGGAACTTTCATCCCGTATTGTTCTATGGCTCATGCTCAGTTGTGTTTCCACGGGCACAGGGATGCGGTGAAGTTCTTTGTTTCGGTGCCAGGTACTTTATCAAAATAAGCGTTTTATGGGGTTAATCACACTATAGTCGACTAACATTGGCGCCATCTCCTCCTCCAGGTCAAGTAATTCCCCCGTCCAGCTCGCCAGATATGTCTGGAGACAAGAGTGCAAGTGCCCAGCCCGATGAAAATCTGAGCCAGAAGTTCATGCTGGTGATGAGTGGCGGAGAGGGTTACATCGACTTCCGAATGGGTAAGGGAATCACCAGTGATCGCTGCCCTGGATTGGCTGTGGGTGGAGCTTATGTCCTCTCCTTTTGTGGGTGGAGCTTATGACATCATTCCTCCTTGTGGGTGGAGCTTATTACATTGTCACCACCGCCCCGAGGAGCGTATAAAAGCCTCTTCCTTGTTATTTTTGCAGGTGATGATTGCAATGAATCTGAAGGTTTGGATGACTCCTTACAATTCGAGCCCTCCATGGCCAAAGTGGAGCGGAGTCACCTGATAGTGTGGCAGGTTATGTGTAACAGCAGCGAGTAATGCCGCGGCACCTCCTCCAGACCTTGTGCATGATGTATATACTTACTGCCATTGTTAGGGGTTTTTTTCTACTTCATCTTCTTTTATCCGATATTTTAACACTTCATTGACTGTATGAAAACCACAAGAACCCCAACCAGGTGCCATGTGGTTCTCTCCAAACACTAGGATGACGTAGACGATACGGTTTTAGTTTGCACTGCAGTGTCATAAACCATACGGCTCCCTGTACACGCCACCTTCTGTGTCACGTCCAAAGATCCATTACAACCATCATCGATCACAAGCTCAGACCACAACCAGTGATTGCTAACAGGATTATGAAAGTCATTTTTTTTTACATTTTTCATGCTGATTTGGTTTTACATCATTGTGGGATTTGATGGTTATGCATTCAGCTGTATATTTGATGGATGGAGTCAGAAGACTAGAGCTCTGTTCCTGTGGTACCATCCATTGTTACGGTGATCTGATCAGTATCAGAATTCACTCCACACCAGAGATGGATTGGACTTTACATGTTTTCTATCTTTCTTTTTGGATCTAAAGCCGCATGAGATGATAAATACCCCAAACCACTACCAGTAACCCATCAATGCAACAGGATAAATAGGATGCCAGCGGCGTAGATCTCCATAACTTCTGATACAGAGCATCTAATCTAAGAGACATGATAGGCCGGTAGATTCATATCATATGTCCTTGTGCAGGGGACTTGACACTCTGTCCCCATCCCATGGCCGAGTCTAGCCTTTCTCTCACCCCCACCCACCACTGTTATAAACTCAGGAGTAGGGGGCTGTGGTACATTAGCATGACACAAGTTTGCAGTTTCTTCTTGCTGTGTATTAGGTTGCAGCAACCAAGGACATCTGGTCATCAATTTAAGACATAACACCCCCCCCCCCCCCCCCCAAAATTACATGGATGGGGGAATTCTGACAGCAAACATGTCTCTCCACACCCATAATATCATGTAATTCTGATCATAGGAATATGATGACTGTCACATGATCCGTCAGTGGGATATAGTAGATATCCATCATGTGTGCGCTCCATAATGTCTTCCCTGATTTTTGCTGCTAGAAACAATTACTTTAATTTCTTTTTTTCTTTCCTTTATGGGAAGGTTAAAAAAAAAAGCAAAATCAAAATTTTACGTCCATTGATGTGTTCTTAGTTCTCCATCATAGGTGACTAACGCAATAGAGAAGAGACATCCGCATCGGCTTATAGAGAAAGAGGCCAAAAAAAATACATAAAATAAAAAAATATTTTTCTATGTTCTGCAACCACTTTAAAAAAAAAAAAAAAAAAAAAGGTCTGATATTCCCCAGGACTTGTAGATGATCAAAGAGCAGGAGGACGTTTAATCTTTGTCACTTTGTGTGAAGACTTTTTAGCGCTTTTTGTTTTACTATAAGAAATGATGAAGGATTTTTGTTGTAGAGAAATCTTCACAGAAAGCCAGTGCAGGTCTCCCCTGACCTGTGGCTCTCCAACTGTTGTTAAACTACAACTCCCAGCATGCCGCTCGCTGTCTGGAATTGCAGTTTTGCAACAGTTGGGAAAAGTTTTGCAGTGCATGCTGGGAGTTGTAGCTTTGCCACACCCACTGTCTTAGGAAGCTCCACCCTCTATTTTCTTTCCTATTAACCTGGAGGTTTCCAGTTTCTCTGTCCCCTCCAGAGAAGTATTGTCTGACTGTATCCAGCACTTTACATTTTTAATGTATTATATATTATAACAAGCAAATAATTTACGTGTTTTATTTTGCTAATTTCCTTTTTCTATAGATTTTCCTCCTGGTCTGGACAGGCTTGTATTACACCCCCTCCCCCCTTACATATCTTTATTTTTTATTTTCCAGTGTTACTGAAAAGGTGGATTTTTCTTCACCTTTTTTGTATTTTTTTTTTTGCTTTTTCCTGTCCTGACCAGGATTGACATGCACATTTTTAAAACTTGAGTCCTGCATCGCTGAACTGTATTTTATATATAAGATTATTAGATAACTTTTTATATAAGTGAGATCTGGTGTAACACTAACTTTGATAGATTATATACAAGGACTTCACGCTTCTGCTGCGCTCATGCGTCATGTATTTTACACAGATTCTTTTTCCCTTTTTATATAAAGCGATTTGGTTTTTTTGCACTGGAAGTTGCTCTTTTTTTTTCCTCTCTATCTGCAGCCTATAATGGATTTTGCCTAAAAAATAAAAAAAATGCGAAACCGCGTTCGTGCAAAACTTATTTATTCCATTGCAATCCCAGACTTACCAAAGGATACAACGTAACCCAGCTCCGCGCTTTACAACTAATTATTTCAGTAGAAAAATTTTAAGAGATATAAATTATTACGCTGACACCGTTGCCTTGCAAAAAAACTTTTTTGTGTGCGATTTCCTCCTTTTAGTTCTTTCTACTCCTTTTTGTTTCCCGCTCCTGACTCGCCGAGCAGCCGCCGCCTGGCCTCATTGTATCGAACGTTAACCATTATTTTGTAATGTAGGGGGCGTCAGTATTTATTGCCATCGTTGAACCCGCAGTGGGTTTAGAATGTAGCGTTGTACATGACATGTATGTGTGTAAATATATATCTATAAATATGTATATGAAATGATTCACAGCAACGACTGCAGAGTTTCTTTACTTTTTTTACTCATTTGTTAACAAAAAAAAGTTTAAAAAATTTGTTAAACTGTTTCGACCCTTCACTATTGTACAGGAGCATGCTGTCAGCCAGGTATGATGTCTCTATTCACTGACAGCCTGCAGAGATCCGACACCCTTAAAGAATCTGAACACTAAATAGTTTATAAAAAGGAGAGAATTTTTTTATGTATTTTCCAATGAATGGGGAGCGATGGCGCAAGCACAGAGGCCCCCATTGTGCTTGAGCAGCAGGGTTTAGCGGACAGATGTGGACTGACAGGCTGATCCATTGGTTTGCAACCCATTGTCCACATCTGAACTCCATCAATAAATTCCATTTGATTGTAACAGCAGAAATTTTCAATTTAGAAAGTAAATTAACAATTAAAATTTACAAAACTTGTGGCTTTTAGCATTTACCATAGAGACTGTGCACGAATCCTTCCACTTCCTTGTCACTATGATAACACTTCCATCTATAGACAATCAGTGAGGATGGAGAACAGAGATAAGGATCAGATCACAAGCATGAAGTGTTGTCATAGGGATACAGGGGCTGCAGTCATCACTTTAGAAGCCTTTTTTTTTTTTTTTTTTTTTTTTTTTGAGTGTGATTCACCCTCGTACAGTCCTAGACAGAAGTAATCCAATACAGAACTACAACAATAATCTGCTGGGAAACTAAGAAAATAAAAAGTTAAACATTGTTATAAAGCCAGGTTATGGTGCTTTAACACAGGCAAATTTATCTGACAGATTTTGGAAGCCAAAACCAGGAATGGATTTGAAAAGAGAAATCTCAAGTCTTTCCTTTATGACCCATTCCCTGTTTATGGTCTGTGCCTGGCTTTGGCTTCAAAAATCTGTCAGATAAATCTCTGTGTAAACAAAGCATTAGGCTACTTCTACTATAGGAGTTACTGCCATTTAGGAGTCTAGGGAAGGTGGAGGCCATGTTAGTTGTCACCCAGCAATAGAATTTGATTATGGGGTGGCCAACCCTGTAGGTTGCTTCTGCCTAGCTTGATGTGGAGGAGAACGTGTCACCCAGCTGTACACCCACCACCAGGTTTGGATAAGCTTGTAGTGACGGCTTCTAGATAAGAGTGCGGCGCAGCTGTCGTAAACATTTTATTAATAGTTTCCATACTAAAGTCATTTTATAAAAAGACCAAACTCGTCCCCTGAAGTTGCTATCTGTCCCACCGCTCGCCTCCCCCCCAGGGTAAGTTCAGTGTGGTGGTTCCGGTTCTCTCCTCCCCTGGGTGCAGGCCAGTCACAGCCGATGCTTCTTACTGTGTGTGAGTTGGTGCAGCTCCAGTTCCAGCTGATCAGGGAAGGTGAGGTCACAGAGTTCACATCGCGGCTCCAGTGCTGACTCTGGTCTCTTCAGGGGCAGGTCTGGCAGGATAATGGTGGTGGTGCCAGACAAGCTGACCGGACACTGGATTCTGGGGCCTTTGCCATATCTTGAGCAGTTTCTTCCTTTAGGCCTTGGGTCATCTTGTGGGATCCACGTCGAAGAAGTTGTGCCGTCCTGTGCAATCCACAGCTCCGAGGACTCCAGAGATTCTTCTACAGCGTCTGCCACTATGTGGACAAAGGACACGGGTGATGGTAAAACACATGCTTTTGCTCATAACTTTCCTCCTGGGGATACTGGACACTCTTTTACGTCCACAATCTCTGTGTATATATATACATACACACACACGTTGCTGGACTGAAGGGCCTTTAATTGTGTGGCCTGGAGCTAGTGACAGGCAGCTGCCTCTTATTAATCTCTTTAAAAGCCGCGATGCACAGCCATCGCATTGTTTAAGGTAGTCAGTGACAGGACAAGCACCTGTCACTGACTTATCGGGACCCCACTAGCACCAACAGATGGATAAGCCACTTACCTCCGTCCCATTGGATGCATAGAGTCTGCTCTGCACGGACTGCTGATAATACTGATGAATGCTATGGCATAGCATTCATCAGTGTAGACAGTCAGAGCATTGTGTGTATATATATGTCCCTGAAATATGTATATATGTTTTAAAAATAAAAAGTTTTAAAACTTTTTAAAAATGCCTCAAACATTTATATTACCTCCTTTCCCATTATAATAAATATTTTTAAAAATAAACATATTACATATCGCAGCGTGCAGAATTGTCCCGAGTTATTACAATATAACAATATTCTTCCTGCACAGTGAACAGCATTAAAAGAAAAAAACACCAGGTCTGCAGATTTTTTTTAAATTATATATTATAAAAAAAAAAAAAAAAAAAAAAAAAAAAATTCTCTTACACTAATATGATAAAAATAAAAACTAGAGATCATGGCACAAAAAATATGCCACCTTTGACCTGGACATGCATATATAAATGACCTTCGGTCATGAAAAGGTTATTAACCATGACCTGCAGTTTCCAGGAGCCTATGCCATGCTGATACATTAGAGCAGTGCTTCTCAAACTGTGAGGCGCCCCCTAGTTGTTGGTGAGGCCCAGCTGAGGAGCCAGTCCTTTTGCTGTTTGCAGAAATCTCCATTTTCACAACATTATTAAATTATTTTGTACTTAATTTATTAGCATATAGAGCTTGGGAGACAGGTGAAAGGCGGCCCTAGCATTATTCTCAGCTTTTAAATAGACTTTCACCACAGATAGTGAGGCCCAGGCACCCTCTTGGTCAGTCTGGTGAGGCCCAGGCATTGCTTTGGTCTGTTGGGTGAGGCTCCAGTAGAAAAAGTTTGAGAAGCACTGTATTAGAGTACCCCCTCTCTCATACTGTAATGCTCCTTACCTGGGGGAGACTCTATCTTTGGAGGGGTGACAGGTACGGGGTCAGCAGTGAATCCTCTTACAGGCATAGAGATCGGTGGATCGGGTACAGGTTCAGGCTGCAGTGCGGCTGCTTTACAGATTTTTGTCTTTTCTGGAATTTCTTCTTTTTCTTCGTCTTTTTTCCTTTGTTCTATTGGTTTTTCTATGGGGGGGTAAGAAAACACTTCTTTAGGAGAGCGGTGTGGCGGCCATCCTGACTTCTAGGTTCTAATCTGCTGATAAACAAGACTGTCTCTTCTTGCGTTGGAAGGACACTGCTATGTAACCTCCTCCCCCCCCCCCCCCCCCCAAAAGCTTATAACATTAATGGATTATCACCGCCACTGCTTAAAGGGGTATTCCCCCCCCAAGAGCTAAAAAAAAGTGAAATGCTCCCAAACCTAGCTGGCCTTATTCACCAAGTGCCCCTGAGTAGTTTTATCCTGAGTTACAAGTTTTTCTAAAAGCCGATCTATAACCAAGATAGCAAACTACATTTCCCATCATGCATTTTCCTGATTGGTCTATTACGTAGCAGAGCTGATGATCATATAGTTCCCTAACAGTCATCCCTTATCCAAAGATCTGCAGCAGAGGTGTGGAGCTGGCCATCTTTGCAGTACATAAACACTATGCTGGGAGTTGTAGTTCTTCATATGAAGCAGTGGAATGGGGTGTGGTTTGGGGGCAAATAGCTGAAGTCCGCTGGGGCTATGACTAGTACAGTTACAGTAAGCCAGCTCCCTCCCCGCTGATCGAACCTGCCCCCCCCGACTCCGCCCCTGCTGTGTTCAGCTAAGCAACTCTGCTACATCACACAAGGATGACAGCCCGTCCCTGCTGCTATCGCCTCTGCTACACGATAAGTCAGCTCTGCTACATCGTTGTCGCAGCAGGGATAGGGTTGAGCTGTCATCCTTGTGTGTACATAGCTAATGATGTAGCAGATTGGATCGCAGCAGGGACCGGCTGTCATCCTTGTGTGATGTAGCAGAGTTGAATAGCTGAACGCACACAGGTGAGGGCCAAGAGGAAGGAGCGTGTCGGAGTGCACGGCGTTTAACTCATTTTGTGCAAGGATAGGAGGTGAGTTAGCAGAAACAGCTCCAAAACAGCATAGAATAGGTAGTTACTTGTATTGAGCAATGAATAAAGCTATGGGTCAGCTATTTAACACTGTAAAAAGGATTTTGGGAGGAATACCCCTTTAACCACAGCAGGTAACAGTAACACATGGCTCACCTGGTGGGGGTGGGGGTGGGGGTGAGGGTGATGCTGAGGGTGATGGTGAGGGTGACTTGGGGCTTTGGGGTACATCCAGCAGCTCTTCCTCTTCATCCTTGTCGCCTGTAAGATAGAAAGGTAAGAGTGCATTATTTATGGGAAAAAAACAGATCAAACCAGACTCCCCCCACTACTACTCCTCCATCCACCCACCCACCAGTAACCCTGTATCCCCCCACTACCCCTCCACCCACCAGTAACCCTGTATCCCCACTACCCCTCCACCCACCCACCAGTAACCCTAAATCCCCACTCCCCCTCCACCCACCCACCAGTACCCCTGAATCCCCACTCCCCCTCCACCCACCCACCAGTACCCCTGTATCCCTACTACCCCTCCACCCACTCACCAGTGCCCCTGTATCCCCCACCCACCAGTGCCCCTGTATCCCAACTACGCCACCAGTATCCCTTAGTGCTTAGTGTACAATGACCATACTAGCGCTGCGTTACTACTAAGCACCATCTGGTCACAGCTGACTGTTATGTTACACAAAAAAAAAGGTACAACCCATCCCTATGGTGTGCGGTATACCTGCGGGAGAATCTATTCTCTCACTGGGAGGAGGGTCCAGGTCATCACCATCATCATCATCATCATCTGTGTAGAGAAGCATCAGGCTGTTACTAGGATGTGCGACCCAGTAAGCACACTGTACACACTGTGCAGATGGGAGACGTTACCTGAGGAACAGCTCATCTGCAGGATCTCCAGGTCTTTTATCGAATCTTCATATTTCTCTGAGGAGAAGCAACACAAACACAGTAAGAGGCCTAGTGACTATCCTGCCGGACTACAGGGCGTCTCCCAGTGACTATCCTGCCGGATACAGGGCGTCTCCCAGTGACTATCCTGCCGGATACAGGGCGTCTCCCAGTGACTATCCTGCCGGATACAGGGCGTCTCCCAGTGACTATCCTGCCGGATACAGGGCGTCTCCCAGTGACTATCCTGCCGGATACAGGGCGTCTCCCAGTGACTATCCTGCCGGATGCAGGGCGTCTCCCAGTGACTATCCTGCCGGATGCAGGGCGTCTCCCAGTGACTATCCTGCCGGATACAGGGCGTCTCCCAGTGACTATCCTGCCGGATACAGGGCGTCTTCTAGTGACTATCCTGCCGAATACAGGGCGTCTTCTAGTGACTATTCTGCCGGATACAGGGCGTCTCCCAGTGACTATCCTGCCGGATACAGGGCGTCTCCCAGTGACTATCCTGCCGGATACAGGGCGTCTTCTAGTGACTATCCTGCCGAATACAGGGCGTCTTCTAGTGACTATTCTGCCGGATACAGGGCGTCTTCTAGTGACTATCCTGCCGGATACAGGGCGTCTCCCAGTGACTATCCTGACGGATACAGGGCGTCTCCCAGTGACTATCCTGCCGGATACAGGGCGTCTCCCAGTGACTATCCTGCCGGATACAGGGCGTCTCCCAGTGACTATCCTGCCGGATACAGGGCGTCTTCTAGTGACTATCCTGCCGGATACAGGGCGTCTCCCAGTGACTATCCTGACGGATACAGGGCCACTTCTGGTCACTATTGTGGTGGCCATTGGCCACTCACATGTTACATTCAGTCACGGTGCAGCTCACCTCTATTCGTCTGGGGTGACCCTGAGCCGTGGAAGAGACCATCGAAGTCTATATCATCTGTAACATGAAGAGAGTGACAGCATTATAACTGGGCAGCAGGACAGGCCATCACTGTGACCTGCACCGACCACAGGTGGCGCTGCGTAAGGACATTCTCCACACTTACTAAAATTCGGCCTCCGTTCACATTGTGGCTCCACGAGACTGTCCGTCTTAGCTCCATCTACAATGAGAACACAAGGGATAAGCCCCCAGTATCGCCCCCTACAGCACGCCCACCACCATACAGCAGCCGTACCCGAGCTCCCATTGAATGGTAGGTCCTTGGGCTCCTCCACCATCACGTGCTTATACTGGCCCTCGTGGTCCTCGATGTAATCCCACTCGTCCATGGAGAAGAAGACCGCCACATCTCCGCACTTTATGGGAACCTGGAATAGAAAGATCACCCGAGTTATCGTTGGGTGAGTCACATGATCAGTCACCTGACCCCCAGCCGCACCCACCTCGCGGATCATATTGTAGAACTTGCTGATGTGAGAATTCTTCTTCACGACCGTCCACTCCTGTAACGGGAGGAAACGTGTCATATACCCCAAATATATCCATACGCCCCCAAATACAGCGCTGCCCCCTGCAGACGGTCACCTCTCCGGTCAGCAGCGACACAATCTCGGCGGTCTGGTTCAGCAGGCGGCCCGTCTTCTGCTTCTGTGCCCGGGATGAGAGAGGAGCGTCTCCCAGATGCTGCAGGAGAGCAACCTGGAGGAAAGAGGATGAGGGAGATAAGTGGTGGCCACACACAGGCCCCTCCCCCAGCCAGCACACAGGCCCCTCCCATCCTGCTGTGTCACCTCCGGAGCTGCAGTTCTGTGGGCGGACAGGCACTGCAGTTCTGGATGTGACTAGAGGAGGACACAGCTCGGCCTCCTTTGCTCACCATTACGTTTTCCAGAGACCACAATGCGCGTCTGTTCTCGTCGGTGCCGTCGCCTCGTGATGACAGGTTGTGGCTGAGCTCGTCCGCTTTGCCCTTCAGCTCTTTGTTCCCGGCCGCCCTGGAGAGGCCTCCTGTCAGTCGCCCATTGACATCTGAGAGCAGCGTGTGTGGGGGCCCCGGAGTGCGGCCCGGCTTGGCCCCCTGATTCCGGCGCACCCCCTCCTGCAGCCTTTTCTGACACTCCACATTGGCTGGTGGTGGCGGCGGCTCCTTCCTCTGCGCAGGGGCGGCGGCTTTGGGTGTTGGGGTGTCCACGGTGTCACTTTTCCGGGCAGTTTCCGGCTTCTTGGCCGGCGCAGGGGGCGGTCCTGGCGTCTTCAGGTCCGGTGGGGGTCTGGGGTAAATCCCAGGGAACAGGGTGGGAATGGCGTCGTGCTTCAGTACAATCCTGCTCCCCTGGGCCGTGTAACTGCCCGGCGCAAAGTGGGCGGAGCAAATCCGGTATTTACCCGTTCTTGATGCATCTAAAACCTTAGCGGCAAAAGCGTCGATGTCTCCGATCTGCCCAATCTGCTGCAGCCAGAGCTTAATGCGGCTGAGCTCCCGCGGGAAGACGTGCATGGTGAGCAGCGGGTTAGAGGCCTTCATCCCCGTGTAGTGGGTGCAGCCCTTCACTATGCAGCTCGGCATCGCCCCCACCTGGAGGAGGAGAAAAGACACGTCAGTCATCACCCCCAGAGCAAGCGGGACAATAACCCCCACCATCCTACCCAACCTCATCCCCAGAGCAAGCGGGACAATAACCCCCACCATCCTACCCAACTGCCCTAGAGCAAGCGGGACAATAACCCCCACCATCCTACCCAACCTCATCCCCAGAGCAAGCGGGACAATAACCCCCACCATCCTACCCAACCTCATCCCCAGAGCCAGCGGGACAATAACCCCCACCATCCTACGCAACCTCATCCCCAGAGCAAGCGGGACAATAACCCCCACCATCCTACCCAACCTCATCCCCAGAGCCAGTGGGACAATAACCCCCACCATCCTACCCAACCTCATCCCCAGAGCAAGCGGGACAATAACCCCCACCATCCTACCCAACCTCATCCCCAGAGCCAGCGGGACAATAACCCCCACCATCCTTCCCAACTTCATCCCCAGAGCAAGCGGGACAATAACCCCCACCATCCTACCCAACTGCCCCAGAGTCAGCAGGACAATAACTCCCACCATCCTACCCAACTTCATCCCCAGAGCCAGCGGGACAATAACCCTCATCCTGCCCAACTGCCTCGGAGCAAGCGGGACAATAACCCCCACTATCCTACCCAACTGCTCCAGAGCAAGCGGGACAATAACCCTCACCATCCTACCCAACTGCCCCAGAGCAAGCGGGACAATAACCCTCATCCTGCCCAACTGCCCCAGAGCAAGCGGGACAATAACCCCCACCATCCTGCCCAACCTCATCCCCAGAGCAAGCGGGACAATAACCCCCACCATCCTGCCCAACCTCATCCCCAGAGCAAGCGGGACAATAACCCCCACCATCCTACCCAACTGCCCCAGAGCAAGCGGGACAATAACCCTCATCCTGCCCAACTGCCCCAGAGCAAGCGGGACAATAACTCCCACCATCCTGCCCAACCTCATCCCCAGAGCAAGCGGGACAATAACCCTCATCCTGCCCAACCTCACCTCATCCCCAGAGCAAGCAGGACAATTACCCCCACCATCCTACCCAACTTCATCCCCAGAGCCAGCGGGACAATTACCCTCATCCTGCCCAACTGCCCCAGAGCAAGCGGGACAATAACCCCCACCATCCTACCCAACTTTATCCCCAGAGCAAGCGGGACAATAACCCTCATCCTGCCCAACTGCCCCAGAGCCAGGTAAGGACAGCCGCAGCCCTTGAAGCCAGACAGGGCAGACAGTGACCCCCACATATCAGTCTCTCCTGATCAGTTCTGTTGGCTCCGGCTCTTGGTCTCTGTTCACACATAATCCGATGCTGCGGTTGCGGTTACAGGAGGACGTGGCCGATACTGATATCAGCGACAATATAACCGGATACGATCACTGGTTCCGGTGCGGGGACACCTCGGTATATGGCGGCACATTACTCCGCCGGTTACCTGACCTATACCGCATTCTTACTGCCGGACTATGTGTGAACAGAGCCGTATACTAGAGGCGGTATCTCCGAATAATCCCCCAGGTGACCTCCGGGGCACACACCGGGAGCGGGCATGCTGAGCCTTGTGGTGCCTTACACTGTAGCGGGTAGGACGCACCTGACCGGAGCAGCAGGAGGAAGAGGAGCAGGATTCGGTGCAGCGGCGGACACTCCCGGGCTCGGAGCTGAGGCGGCGGCGGACACCGGACGAGGCGCAGGGACTCCCGAGAGACCGACTTCTCTGCTGGGCGCTAATGGAGTCGCATCACGTGACAAAAACCAACCAATGACCGCACAGCTCCGGTCACGTGGTCAAAAGAACAGAAAACATCGCTCCTAGTAGTGACGGGAGGAGATTGTGGTCTCCGGAAAAATGGCCGACGGCAGTAATGACAGCGAAGGAACAGCAGATGGCGCTGTAAACGGAACAAACGCAGTGACAGCAAGTAAACTATTACTTTGTGTCTGGAGTACCAGCGCCACCTGCTGTCCATTTATGGATATTACAGTGCTCGCCTTATACCAGCGCCATCTGCTGTTCACTTGGAGCGATCACAGTGTGTCTCAGGTACTAGCGCAATCTGCTGGTCACTTTACAGCTATTACCGTGTCTCTCTTACCAGCGCCTCTGCTGTCCACACAGAGTTATTACAGTGTCTCTCTCACCAGCACCTCTGCGCCACTATCGCCATTTGCCAGTCACTTTGAGCTATTACATTATGTCTCCGGTATGAAGCGCCATCTGCTGTTCATTGATAGCTATTACAGTGTGTGTCTCTCATGCCAGCGCTATGTGCAGTTCACCCCCAGCTATTACAATATACGTCTATTGTATCAGCGCCGCCTGCTATTCCCTTGCTCTTTGTGCAGTTTGATCTCTGCCATCTGTTGCTGTGATTGTTTGCTGTATTACCGGCGCCGCCTACTGGAGCTATTATATTACCACATAGCTATTACATGAAAAACTAGAAAGGAACAGCAGGTGGCGCTGGCCTAAGGGACACTGTAATAGCTGAATGTGACCAGCAGGTGGCGCTGGTACCCGAGACGCGACACAATATAATAGCTCAAAGTGACCAGCAGATGGCGCTAGTTGGAGAAACACTGTAATAGCTGTGAGTGAACAGCAGAAGGCGCTAGCATAAGGGAACACAGTAATAGCTGAAAGTGACCAGCAGGTGGCGTTGGTCCCCGAGACACAATGTACTGGCTGTAAGTGACCAGCAGATGGCACTGGTACTCCATACACGGTATAATTACTGCAAATAAACAGCAGATGGCGCTGGTACCCGATACACAGTATAATTACTGCAAATAAACAGCAGATGGCGCTGGTACATGATACACAGTATAATTACTGCAAATAAACAGCAGATGGCGCTGGTACACGATACACAGTATAATTACTGCAAATAAACAGCAGATGGCGCTGGTACCCGATACACGGTATAATTACTGTGAGTGAACAGCAGATGGCGCTGGTACCCCGTACACGGTGTAATTACTGTGAGTGAACAGCAGATGGCGCTGGTACCCTGTACACGGTATAATTACTGTGAGTGAACAGCAGATGGCGCTTGTACCCCATACACGGTATAATTACTGTGAGTGAACAGCAGATGGCGCTGGTAAGGACATCAGATCTGGAAGTGATGTCGAGCAGCTAGTGATGTCTGGTGTGGGCTGCTCCATGAGATCAATGACTGGAGGAGGTAAGTAGTCAGTTTATTTATGTATTTTACTTAATTTTATTATGGAAAAAGGGGGGGCACAAGAGGGGAATTATTTCTACTTGGGGGCACTGCGTGCTCTGGCAAACAACTCCAGGCCCCAGGACTGAGATGCGAGGAGAGGTGAGTATATGTTTTGTTTTTTAAGGTGGACAACTACTTACTGGGAAACAAATGTACCTACTGGGGGCAGCCCTGGCTACAAGAGGGCAACTAAACTAACTAGGCGCGGCAATACTGGGGGCATCTAGACTTCATAGGGTTAGCTCTACTAGGGGAGACTATACCTACCGCTATAGCTATCGAAGGCAATTATATTGGGGACAGATCTAATTATACTAGGGGGCAGCTTAACCTACTAGAGACAGCTATACCAACTGGGGAGGGGGGGGGGGGGGGCGCTCTAGCTACTAGGGACGGCTATACCTACTGGGGGAAAGCTCTATCTACTGGTGCACAGCTCTAGCTACCAGGGACAGCTCTACCTACTGGGGCACAGCTCTAGCTACTAGGGACAGCTATACCTACTGGGGGACAGCTATACCTACTAGGGGCAGCTATACCTATTGGGGGACAGCTATACCTATTGGGGGAAGCTATACCTACTAGGGACAGCTATACCTACTGGGGGGGGGGGGGGCGCTCTAGCTACTAGGGACAGCTATACCTACTGGGGGAAAGCTCTATCTACTGGTGCACAGCTCTAGCTACCAGGGACAGCTATGCCTACTGGGGCACAGCTCTAGCTACCAGGGACAGCTCTACCTACTGGGGCACAGCTCTAGCTACCAGGGACAGCTATGCCTACTGGGGCACAGCTCTAGCTACCAGGGACAGCTCCACCTACTGGGGCACAGCTCTAGCTACCAGGGACAGCTATACCTACTGGGGGACAGCTATACCTACTGGGGGCACAGCTCTAGCTACCAGGGACAGCTATGCCTACTGGGGCACAGCTCTAGCTACCAGGGACAGCTCTACCTACTGGGGCACAGCTCTAGCTACCAGGGACAGCTATACCTACTGGGGGCAGCTATACCTACTAGGGGCAGCTCTAGCTACCAGGGACAGCTCTAGCTACCAGGGACAGCTCTAGCTACCAGGGACAGCAATACCTACTAGGGGCAGCTCTAGCAACTAGGTAAATGGTAACAGTATGGTGATACTATTTAGTCACTGTGTGGTGGTAACGTGCTGATGGTGTGGTAGTATTATTTTACCTTTAAATTGGTTTCTGTACCGCAGGTTCTTATGGAGAGTCTGGTGCTCTTTTGCACAGCAGATTTTCTGCCCAATTATCTGTCTACCCCTGATGAAGTCAGCAGATTGCATACGGAACGTGTGGGGAAGGGTTACATACCAGGGTCACTCTCATCTTATCTCCTCCTTTCCTTTTTGGTTTGTATATTTCTGTGGGGATTTTGGCATGTTAAGTGTTTTTTATGTATATTTATTCTCTACTTGTATACAGGCACTTTATCTTTGTATCCACTTATTAGCATATATGATGTCCGTTCATTAGGTGTTCCCTGGACGGAGGGCTGAGCTGATTTATTATGATCTCCCTCCTTGAGTTAAGGCTCTATTAGGGTCCATTTACACAGAAAGATTATCTGACAGATTATCTGCCAAAGATTTGAAGCCAAAGCCAGAAACAGACTATAAACAGAGATCAGGTCATACAGGAAAGCCTGTGATTTCTCCTCTTTTCAAATCCATTTCTGGCTTTGGCTTCAAATCTTTGGCAGATAATCTTTGTGTGTAAATGGACCCTAAAGGTGCGTTTACACAGAGATTTATCTGACAGATTTTTGAAGCCAAAGCCAGGAACAGACTATAAACAGGGTGCAGGTCATAAAGTAAAGACTAAGATTCCCTGGCTTTTCAAGTCCATTCCTGACTTTGGCTTCCAAAATTGGTCAGATAAATCTGCCTGTGTAAACGCACCATTACACAGAACAATAATATTGTTAGCCCCCCCCCCCCCCCCCCCCCCCCCCCCGCCTCTCACCCACTCACTACCGCCGCGTGTAATGGTGGATGACAGCGCTCTTTTGCTCCTCATAGTCGCCCCGTGTAATAGGGGCCTTAGGGTTTTCTCACAGTAAACACCTTTTTTCTTTTGTGTTTCAGCTTGAGTTGTTACGATAAAATTCTATCATAATAATTTTGATGTGCTGAGCGTGTTTTCCTCAGTTTTTCTTTTTAGTTGGCTCATTGGGGAGATCTTCAGTGCCGGACTAGTCACGGATAGTGCTTGTGATTGGCTGTAGTCCCATCTCTCCGGGTGTGCAGGAGCCTACTGTACATCACAGAGGGGCTAACACCCCTAGAGAGGTGAGATTACAGCGCCATCCATGACCAGTCAGGCGATGAGGACCTCAAGATCCCTAGTTGAGGGTAATTTACATTTGGTCTGGGACATTTACAAAATAAAATTTTGGGGGCATAAAAAGAATATATCTGGAAGTGCTGCGGGAGGCTCCACTAAACCATTTGTATAGTCTCATGGGTATAAGGGACACTCAATGTGATGGCTCCAAAAAACAAGCAGATGGTGCCGCTAATAGACAGTGTGCTGTAATTTTGGGGTTAACCCTCATCCCTCATTTATCATGGTTCTGGGTGTGCTGAGGATGCAAGTTCTGGTGCACGCCACCCTCTCCCATGCTGCAGGACACAGGATAAAGGAAGGGGCTTATATCCATTCTCCATATCAGTACTGCACTCTGTGACACTGACAATAGTAGTGAGAGGGGTCAGGATGGTGAGAGATGATGATGGTAGCAGTAGGGAGGATGATGATTATAGTGAAGATGGTGGCAGTATGGAGGATGAGGTATCCAGTGGAAAGTGATGAAGAGCCCAGTGCAGCCACAAAATCTGCTAAATGTTATTAATGATACATTATACTACGTGGAGACAGATCCTTGTATATTAGACTGGTGCCCAGATCCTTGTATATTAGACTGGCGCCCAGGTCCTTGTATATTAGACTGGCGCCCAGGTCCTTGTATATTAGACTGGTGCCCAGATCCTTGTATATTAGACTGGCGCCCAGGTCCTTGTATATTAGACTGGTGCCCAGATCCTTGTATATTAGACTGGCGCCCAGGTCCTTGTATATTAGACTGGTGCCCAGATCCTTGTATATTAGACTGGCGCCCAGGTCCTTGTATATTAGACTGGCGCCCAGATCCTTGTATATTAGACTGGCGCCCAGGTCCTTGTATATTAGACTGGTGCCCAGATCCTTGTATATTAGACTGGCGCCCAGGTCCTTGTATATTAGACTGGTGCCCAGGTCCTTGTATGTTAGACTGGTGCCCAGGTCCTTGTATATTAGACTGGTGCCCAGATCCTTGTATATTAGACTGGCGGCCAGATCCTTGTATGTTAGACTGGCGCCCAGATCCTTGTATATTAGACTGGCGGCCAGATCCTTGTATGTTAGACTGGCGCCCAGGTCCTTGTATGTTAGACTGGCGCCCAGGTCCTTGTATGTTAGACTGGCGCCCAGGTCCTTGTATGTTAGACTGGTGCCCAGGTCCTTGTATGTTAGACTGGTCCCCAGATCCTTGTATATTAGACTGGCGCCCAGGTCCTTGTATGTTAGACTGGCGCCCAGGTCCTTGTATGTTAGACTGGCGCCCAGGTCCGTGTATGTTAGACTGGCGCCCAGGTCCTTGTATGTTAGACTGGTCCCCAGATCCTTGTATGTTAGACTGGCGCCCAGGTCCGTGTATATTAGACTGGCGCCCAGGTCCGTGTATGTTAGACTGGCACCCAGGTCCTTGTATGTTAGACTGGTCCCCAGATCCTTGTATGTTAGACTGGCACCCAGGTCCGTGTATGTTAGACTGGTCCCCAGATCCTTGTATGTTAGACTGGCGCCCAGGTCCTTGTATGTTAGACTGGCGCCCAGGTCCGTGTATATTAGACTGGCGCCCAGGTCCTTGTATGTTAGCCTGGTCCCCAGATCTTTGTATGTTAGACTGGCACCCAGGTCCTTGTATGTTAGACTGGTCCCCAGATCCTTGTATGTTAGACTGGCGCCCAGGTCCGTGTATATTAGACTGGCGCCCAGGTCCATGTATGTTAGACTGGCGCCCAGGTCCTTGTATGTTAGACTGGCGCCCAGGTCCTTGTATGTTAGACTGGTGCCCAGGTCCTTGTATGTTAGACTGGTCCCCAGGTCCTTGTATGTTAGACTGGCGCCCAGGTCCTTGTAAGTTAGACTGGCGCCCAGGTCCGTGTATGTTAGACTGGCGCCCAGGTCCTTGTATGTTAGACTGGTCCCCAGATCCTTGTATGTTAGACTGGCGCCCAGGTCCGTGTATATTAGACTGGCGCCCAGGTCCATGTATGTTAGACTGGCGCCCAGGTCCTTGTATGTTAGACTGGCGCCCAGGTCCTTGTATGTTAGACTGGTGCCCAGGTCCTTGTATGTTAGCCTGGTCCCCAGATCCTTGTATGTTAGACTGGTGCCCAGGTCCTTGTATGTTAGACTGGTCCCCAGATCCTTGTATGTTAGACTGGTGCCCAGGTCCTTGTATGTTAGACTGGCGCCCAGGTCCTTGTATGTTAGACTGGCGCCCAGGTCCTTGTATGTTAGACTTGCGCCCAGGTCCGTGTATGTTAGACTGGCGCCCAGGTCCTTGTATGTTAGACTGGTCCCCAGATCCTTGTATGTTAGACTGGCACCCAGGTCCTTGTATGTTAGACTGGTCCCCAGATCCTTGTATGTTAGACTGGCGCCCAGGTCCGTGTATATTAGACTGGCGCCCAGGTCCATGTATGTTAGACTGGCGCCCAGGTCCTTGTATGTTAGACTGGCGCCCAGGTCCGTGTATGTTAGACTGGCGCCCAGGTCCTTGAATGTTAGACTGCTCCCCAGGTCCGTGTATGTTAGACTGGCGTCCAGGTCCTTGTATGTTAGACTGGCGCCCAGGTCCGTGTATGTTAGACTGGCGTCCAGGTCCTTGTATGTTAGACTGGCGCCCAGGTCCTTGTATGTTAGACTGGTGCCCAGGTCCTTGTATGTTAGACTGGTCCCCAGATCCTTGTATATTAGACTGGCGCCCAGGTCCTTGTATGTTAGACTGGCGCCCAGGTCCTTGTATGTTAGACTGGCGCCCAGGTCCGTGTATGTTAGACTGGCGCCCAGGTCCTTGTATGTTAGACTGGTCCCCAGATCCTTGTATGTTAGACTGGCGCCCAGGTCCGTGTATATTAGACTGGCGCCCAGGTCCTTGTATGTTAGACTGGTCCCCAGATCTTTGTATGTTAGACTGGCACCCAGGTCCTTGTATGTTAGACTGGCGCCCAGGTCCGTGTATGTTAGACTGGCGCCCAGGTCCTTGTATGTTAGACTGGTCCCCAGATCCTTGTATGTTAGACTGGCGCCCAGGTCCGTGTATATTAGACTGGCGCCCAGGTCCTTGTATGTTAGACTGGTCCCCAGATCTTTGTATGTTAGACTGGCACCCAGGTCCTTGTATGTTAGACTGGTCCCCAGATCCTTGTATGTTAGACTGGCGCCCAGGTCCGTGTATATTAGACTGGCGCCCAGGTCCGTGTATGTTAGACTGGCGCCCAGGTCCTTGTATGTTAGACTGGCGCCCAGGTCCTTGTATGTTAGACTGGTGCCCAGGTCCTTGTATGTTAGACTGGTCCCCAGGTCCTTGTATGTTAGACTGGCGCCCAGGTCCTTGTAAGTTAGACTGGCGCCCAGGTCCGTGTATGTTAGACTGGCGCCCAGGTCCTTGTATGTTAGACTGGTCCCCAGATCCTTGTATGTTAGACTGGCGCCCAGGTCCGTGTATATTAGACTGGCGCCCAGGTCCGTGTATGTTAGACTGGCGCCCAGGTCCTTGTATGTTAGACTGGCGCCCAGGTCCTTGTATGTTAGACTGGTGCCCAGGTCCTTGTATGTTAGCCTGGTCCCCAGATCCTTGTATGTTAGACTGGTGCCCAGGTCCTTGTATGTTAGACTGGTCCCCAGATCCTTGTATGTTAGACTGGCGCCCAGGTCCTTGTATGTTAGACTGGTGCCCAGGTCCTTGTATGTTAGACTGGCGCCCAGGTCCTTGTATGTTAGACTGGCGCCCAGGTCCGTGTATGTTAGACTGGCGCCCAGGTCCTTGTATGTTAGACTGGTCCCCAGATCCTTGTATGTTAGACTGGCGCCCAGGTCCGTGTATGTTAGACTGGCGCCCAGGTCCATGTATGTTAGACTGGCGCCCAGGTCCTTGTATGTTAGACTGGCGCCCAGGTCCTTGTATGTTAGACTGGCGCCCAGGTTCTTGTATGTTAGACTGGTCCCCAGATCCTTGTATGTTAGACTGGTGCCCAGGTCCTTGTATGTTAGACTGGTCCCCAGATCCTTGTATGTTAGACTGGCGCCCAGGTCCTTGTATGTTAGACTGGCGCCCAGGTCCGTGTATGTTAGACTGGCGCCCAGGTCCTTGAATGTTAGACTGCTCCCCAGGTCCGTGTATGTTAGACTGGCGTCCAGGTCCTTGTATGTTAGACTGGCGCCCAGGTCCGTGTATGTTAGACTGGCGTCCAGGTCCGTGTATGTTAGACTGGCGTCCAGGTCCTTGTAAGTTAGACTGGCGCCCAGGTCCGTGTATGTTAGACTGGCGCCCAGGTCCTTGTATATTAGACTGGCGCCCTTGTTCACAGTTTACACATTCAGCATACTTATATCATATTTTGTATTTTTACCTGTTTTTGACCTGTCTGTGTCTCCTTATGGATCTTCAATAAAGTTTCCTTCTTACATGTACGATGTCAGTCACATTAGTGAGGATGATGGTGGGAGCAGTATCAAGGATGATGGTAGTAACAGTGGTGAGGATGATGGGAGTAGTGGTGAAAGTGATTGTGGTAACAGCAGGATTAGTGGGGATGATGGGGGGAGCAGTATTGAGGCCAATCGGGGGAGCGGTGGGGTGGACAATGAAGAGGGTGCAGTAGGGAGGAGAATTGTGGGAAGCAGTAGGGAGGATAGGGGATCAGTAGGGAGGACGATGGGGGGAGCAGTAGGAAGGACGATGAAGGGAGGGCAGTAGAGAGGGGGATGGGGAGCAGTAAAGATGAAGATGAAGGGGGTACAATAGAGAGGACGATGAAGGGGGTGCAGTAGGGAGGACAATAAGGGGGTGCAGTAGGGAGGACAATGAAGGGGGTGCAGTAGGGAAGACGATAAAGGGGGTGCAGTAGGGAAGATGATGTAGGGGCTGTAGTAGGGAGGAGGAGGGGGGAACAGTAGAAAGGACGATGAAGGGGGTGCAGTAGGGACAATTGGTGGGAGCAGCAGTACGGACGGCGATGGGGAAACTGTATTGAGGACAATGGGGGTTGAGCAGTAGTTACTCGGCACAAATTAATTTTTCTAGAAAACAAAATGTTTTGCTTTTATTTGACAAAAACAAAACCACTTCATATAAACTACAGAAAACCGAAAAGGTAAAAAATGTTAATCATAATAATTGTCATCCACTAAAGAATGAAATGTAAGACGTTCCTACAAAGATGAAGAGAAGGAATTCACTCGACCTACAGCCCAGACCCTACTCTAGAACGCCCCCCTCCCCCAGGACTCCTGCCCCTTACCGCAGGTCACACTCTCTACGTAAGGGGTAATGCTGCACACAACATCCAAAATGGTGACATCTAAACTTCACTGCTCCTGAGCCGCTACATACATTATATTACAGTCACGTCCAGAGCTGAACTCTGTATTCTGCTGTAACCAGAGATTACTGGAGGAAGCACTGCAGCAGAACGTACACTAAGCCAGCAGGCGGTGGCTATTGACAGCCTGCCTGGTTTTATCAGATTAACCAAGCGCTGACAGTGATTTTAGTGTTGTAGCTGGTGCACAGTTATATGTACGTGATCTCAGGGGGCGGGACCAGAGAGGAGGTGTTTGCCAGCAGTACACACACAGATTCTTTCTCTCCATTACTTCTTTGACCACTAACAAAAAACAGCATGGACTCCCGTAGGACAAGTGCACTGGACTAAACAGGCCACACTTCTATAGCTGTCACATGGAAGGGAGAAAGAGAACAGAGTGCAAGGTGCTATGTGACAGCTTCACAGCAACTATGAACAAAGATGACAGAGGGGGCAGCCTCTTGTGTAAGACGTTTCCCGTCCTTCTCAACCAGTAGGCAGCCCAGTCTGTTGTTAGGGTCTTTAGTACCGCTAAATCAGGACAGATTACAGGAAGTGGGGGCAAGGCTTGGGCATGTGCAGGAAAGAGAGGGAGCCTGGGCTGTGTAGCTGAGACAGTCTGCCTGCTCCAGATGATCCATACTGTTCCTCAGAGGTAAAATCAAGGCTTCTTTTTCATCTAGGATCACACATAAAGCTTTGGACAGCTGCTTCCCGCGTATAAACCAGTGAACCTACCTATATCCACAGTGCTGCAGGATAGTCCTGCCTCTAGCTTCTTAGCAGACACATTAGCTGTACAGGGCTTAGTGTAACTTTTCTTTTATGCTGTGCTCATGCTTTTTCTTTTTGCTTACATAACCCTGGAGCATCAGTAACCCCTTCTCCCTCCATATACCATCTGTAGTATTGTACTGTGTATATCATCAGCTCAGTTCAGCCTGTCCAGTCTCCAGCAGAAAGTCATGCCATAGCAGTGTGGAGTATGTGCTTTGTTTGGTCAAGAGGAAAGAAATGCATATGTATTGCTGGCACAAAGCCCGGCTCTGGTCCTGCCCTCTGACATGGCGGAAACTCTCTAGGGCTCAATACCAGCAGTGTTATCACCTTGAGGGTTTAATGTGACAAGCCAGGCAGGTTTAAAGATGTTAAGAGAAACACTTTAAGCTATAGAAAGCTCTGGAGAGTGATGGATCTGGGACTCTAAAATAAAGAAAACACTGTGTGGCTGCTCTACCTTTAAGTAATGGCAGTCACTGACGCCTAGTTCTGGTCATATGACTTGGTGGCTGCTGCATCTGTTCATCATCACTGATGAGAATGCTCTGGTTTCTCTTCAGATCGCATAAATCTTTCGCCTATCATCACTGATGAGGATGCATTAGGTAGGGATAAGCAGCCGGCACACAATGTTCTCGGAGGAGTCCTGGCTCACTGGTGTCTACGCTTTGACGCAATTCTTTATGAGGTGCTTGCTGAAGCTCCTGTGTGTGTAGCATTTCTGGCAGTCATGACAGTATCGCATCTTCTCATGTTTGGCTAAGGCCACGCGGGTGTCTAGCATCTTCTTGCATTTCTTGCACTGGTGTGGGGTGACGCCCGTGTGCTTCCTCTGGTGAATCACTAGGCTGCACTTGTGACCAAATTCCTGGCCACAATCAATGCAGGTGAAGGGTCGCTCCCCAGAGTGCGCCCTCATGTGGATGACAAACTGGGACTTGTAGTTGTACTGAATGCCGCAGATGTCGCAGCAGAAGCGCAGCTTGCCGTGTTTCTTTGACCGATGCTGCTCAAGCTCAGATGTGGATTCAAAGACCCGGCCACAATCCTCACACTCGTAATCCTCCTGGGACTGATCCAGATGTGTCTTCAGGTGCTCCTCCAGATCGTCCTCTGTACAGAAGCACTCATCGCAGATTTCGCACCATTGCACCTCCTCATACACCTCCTCCTTGCGCTTCCGTTTCTTCTTGGTGTCCACCACAGACTCCATTTCTTCATTGGGGATGACAAACATCAGGCTGGCCGTTTCAGACGAGCCCTTTATGAGCAAAGGCTTCTGGAAGGCTGGGCTGCGCTTTTTTCTCCGACCTTTGCGCTTTTTTTGTGAGGCCCATTGGGACGAATCAATGCCGTTCTGTGCGACTAAAATGCTGGAACTAAGAGACCCATCAGCGCCTGGAAAAAAAACACACCAAAGAAACAATAAATGCTTTTGGTATATACCACAAGGAGGAGACACTGAGCATTAAGCAACGTTCACATCTAAAAACCTAGACTTCTGGTACACTACAGAAAACTGGCTGAACAGTATGGTGATGTATAAACCTGAGCTGGGTCCATAGGCATCAATTGACTGAACGCAGTCTAATAGCGAGTAAGCTGGGGATATCTGCAAATGTAACTTGGCCAAATCATTACCAGCCATCATAAAAAAAAATTCCAGAAACTAGACGACCTCTAGTTGTCACAATGCAGGGGTGCCGATCAGTCAATGACAGGCGCACCTCCTCTTACGGATACACTTATATGCTGTGATTTCTATAAATTACAGAATTTACAGCATATTCCTTTATTGCAGAAGGGTTAACGTGAAGGGGTGTGGCTTATGACATTCTTAGGTATTTCAGGATCTTAGTATCTTGATTAAAGGACTATAAGGAAGAGCTCAGTATTCCTCCAATGTTTTTATGTTGGTTTTTTTTGTACTTTTTGTGTAGAGTTGGACTGGCTCCAGAGTTCAATAGGGGTTAGCAAGGATTGAAAAGAATACAGCGCCACCTTTGATCTCAGGTTGTGTGTGGTATTAAAACTAAGCTCCGTTCACTCCAATGCCACTGAGCTGCAATCCCTGCACCCAGAGTGAGGACATGAGTGGTGCTGTGTCTGGAAGAAAGAGACTCAGTGACACAAAAGAGAAGAAGATCTGTGTCATTATTACATCCAACATCGGATCACAAGGAAGAAAAATCCCCAATCTCCATTGATTATCAGGACGCAAGCACAGCCTCAAGGGGGGCACCCCCGCACCTGACAACAATGCTTCTCCCTGAATGATGCCTGATGAAGTGTCCGTGCTGATGGCCGCTTTGTACTCATCGTCGCTGCTCTCTTCCTTCATTATAACTGTAAGAAGGAAAGATGAGGATGATGAGTCAGCCCAACACTACTACCCTCATCATACAGAACTACTCACTACTCACCGTCCATGGGGAACATGAGATCATCCGGCATTTCTGGAAAAGAAAAACAAGGTAATGTCATAATTGTGGCGGTGTCTCTCCATTGGTGACAGTGCTGTGGTCGGCCGCTGTCAGTTCATCAGACCGGGGCACCCTTCCCCCACTCCCCCGGGATCACTGCATCACCCACCTCTTTTCTTAGGACTGCTCTTCCTGCGCCGGACTCTGCCGGATGACACGGCTGTTCCTGCTACAGAGTCTGAGGTATTAATGGTTCCGTCAGCTACTGGAAGATAAAACACAGTGACGCTGCAGATCCAGTCTGTGTGCAGAGAGAAAGGTGACACCCCTCACCTGTGACCTTAGCCCCTCCACCATGTCCGCTAACCGTGCTGTCCTCCATCACTGCAGGGGGCGATGTCTCTGACTGCGTAGCTGATGCCGTCCCATCTACTTCTATGGGAAGATAAGACCTTGAATGTCACACAGAGCAGGATCCGGATAATCATACAACAGCCGCATTATGAGATTGTAGATTGTCAGGAAAGCCTCTCCTACCTGACTCCTCAGATGAGGTGTCTGGTGTCAGGCTGCTGGGCGGTGGTGGCAGCGGTGGGCAGGCCTGGGGTGATAGTCTGCCTGTCTCCTCACCAATCACAGCTGAACAGTAACCACAGAGAGAGTAGTAAGGTCAGGCACCGAGCGCCAGGACAGAGGAGTAGACCCACACCTGTAAATCACTGACCTAAACCTGGAGAGCTACAATCCTCCAGCCGGGCCGGGAGAACAGTGTCATCAGCTAACCGGTCATCCGTCACCACCGGATCCGTGATGGTGGCTGAAATACAGACAATGATACAGACCACAGGACGTCCAGCAGATGGAGACAGTTATAAACCCACCAGGGTGAAGATTGTGCGGCCCAATGAGCGCTGTACACACCTATATACAGTGAGCTCCCTCTAGTGGTGACTGCAGAAACACCTCTTTTATGTAATACTCTCAGCCCTCTAGGACTGGGTTCACACGGTGATAGTGGCATACTCTACAGTAACAGTAAAGCACAATCCCTGTAACACAGCCCCAGGTAACTCACCAGACTTCTCAGTGGAGGACTTGGAGACGTCACATGTCACAGTCTGAGAGAGATCCTGATCCACTGACGCCATACTGCAAGAAATCACAGGATCAGTAATGTACACAGTGACCCCACCAGCAGAATAGTGAGTGCAGCTCTGGAGTATAATACAGGATGTAACTCAGGATCAGTACAGGATAAGTAATGTATGTGCACAGTGACCCCACCAGCAGAATAGTGAGTGCAGCTCTGGAGTATAGCACAAGATGTAACTCAAGATCAGCAATGTAATGTAATGTATGTACACAGTGACCCCACCAGCAGAATAGTGAGTGCAGCTCTGGAGTATAATACAGGATCAGTCACTGGAAGGGGTACTTGCTGTCCTTGTATCAGGCAAAAGCGTTTGATCGGGTTAACCACGAGTACCTCTGGTCTGTTCTTCTGAGATATGGCCTGCCGGGGGGTTTTGTTGATTGGCTTAAGGTCTGGTGTCCGTCAGGGTTGCCCTTTGAGCCCACTGTTGTACGTGTTTGCAGTTGATCCTTTCCTTAGGAGGATTGATTGTGGACCGTTGACGGGGGTGAGAATGGACCCTGCGGTGCCGGATTCCACTCTGAGGGTGGTAGCGTACGCCGATGATGTCACCATATTCGTCTCCTCGCAAGAGGAGGTGCAGTGTGTGATGTCAGAGGTGAAGCGCTACTCAGAGGCATCTGGGTCCAAGATCAACCAGGATAAGTGTGAGAGTCTCTGGCTGGGAGGTGGAGATCCTGGATTTGATCTCCCGGACACCCTTCCAGAGCCCCAGGAGTTTGCAAAAGTTCTCGGCATCGAATTCGGCCAAGGGGATTACCCGAAACAAAACTGGGACAGCAGGCTTCAGATCGCCGCTCAGAAGGTGGATCAGTGGAAGGGTTGGTCTTTGACCCTCAGGGAAAGGGTTAACCTGATCAAAACTTTCCTGCTCCCTTTGTTGATATATCTGGGCAGTGTTTGCATTTTGCCAGAGCCTCTCTGGACTCGGGTCTACAGTGTGTTCTTCCAACTGTTATGGGGGAATAGACTGAACCTAGTCAAGAGGGAGGTTACTTACCGTACGAGGAGACAAGGGGGGTTGTGTATGGTCAACCCCGTGGTGTTCCTGGTGAATACCTTTCTTAAGACCAACATTGCAAACCTCTGGAAAGAGAGGGCTCCTCCGTGGGTATTCTCCTGTAGGGGATGGTTTCAGCCTTTCTTCCAGGAATGGGAGACAGGAGGGCAAGTGAAGGATCTCCGCACACCACACGGGCATCTTCCGGCTTATGCTACCCTGGTTCTGAAGGTCATTCGTCGGTGGGGTTTGGGGATGTGGGAGATTAGGACTCTGTCGAGGAAATTCCTTGACAATAGGGTCCTGTCGTCCCATTTCCAAAAACCGCTGGCGCTCAAGGATTGCCCAAGTCGGGATCTGGAGGTTGGGTTGGGCCTATTGAATTCCATCAGGATCCCCTTGAAGTTTTGGGACTTGGCTTGGCGCTGCTTCCATGGGAAACTGTATGTGAGGGACAATCTGAAGTGCAGGAGCTCTGAGGATCGGGGATGTCCCCGGGAGGAGTGTGGAGGCATGCTGGAAAGCATGGAGCATTTTCTGCTTCATTGTCCCTTTAATACAGAGGTTTACAACAGGGTGGGCGCTTCCATCGGGTGGCCCAGGTTGGTCCGCCTCTCCTATGCGGAATGGGCCTATGGAGCATTCAGAAACCTTGGTGGCTGGGACCGGAGCACTTTATTCCTAGTCAGCATAGTGGTCAGGTACCACACGTGGAGTGCACGGTGTTTAGTGTCGACGCAGCGTAAAATCCTCCCTGTGGATGAGGTGGTTAGGGGCACACTCGGTGACCTGGTGAAGGTGCGCTCTCTGGAGTACGAGAGGCTGGGGGCTGGTAGGGCCTCTTGTCTTTGGAGGGGCTTTGCCTATAAGGTTCCTTAGCCTGCGTCTCCTCTCCTGGTGGTGGGCTGATGCTGGCACATTAGTCTTTTGTTTTGTGCTGTAGAGATACTGGAGTATAGGGCTTGCAGGCGCTGAACTTGGGCTTTCGGGCTGTGTGTGGGGCTGAGAAGTCTCATTATTGTTGGGTTTAGTATGTTATATATTTTTTTCAAAAGTTTGTGTATTGTGATTGTCTTTGTGATTATCTTTGTATGTTTGTATAAATTGTATATACTGTATATATTATATATGTTTTGTTTGCACCTGGGGTTCGGGTTTAGTGATAGGTTGGGTGGTGGGTAAAAGGGGGGAGGGGGCTTCTGTGGGACTTTGTTGGGACTTTTACATATATATAAAATCCTGGGCTGGTTCATGGACGTCCGTGATCATGTACTGGGGGCATGGGATGCGGGACCAGTTCAGGGCCAAAAAAAAAAAAAAAAAAAAAAAAAAAAAATTTAAAAATATCATATGTATTGTTTAGTTGTAGGTTATTATTTTGCATTGTGTCTTGTTTAGTTTTAGTTTATTTGTGTAGTGATGACTTGTTTAGTTGGTGTTGGGTTGAGTAGAGTTATGTCGGTGGTATATTAGGTTGTGCACAATGCAACTGGGCCAGGGGGTTCACAATTAGTTAGTTTATAGGTGTATATATAGTGGTGTATATAGGTGTGTTTATAGGTGTATAGTATATAGTAGTGTATATATAGGTTTGTATATAGTAGTGTATATAGTTTATTAATATGTTTAGCTAAATAGTTTATATTGTGTATATATTGTATATAGGTATATGGGTGTATATATTGTATATGGGTATATGGGTGTATATATTGTATATGGGTGTATATATTGTATATAGGTATATGGGTTGTATGTGTGGAAGAATGAGTGCGGGGATGGACCGGTGCTTTATGTTATGGTTTCATTTTTCTATTTTATTGTCTTGTTCTGGTCAGATATGGTATATGGTGTGTTATTTCTGTATTTATTTATTGTTATGTTTAAAATTTTAATAAAAGAAATACAGGATGTAACTCAGGATCACTACAGGATAGATAATGTAATGTATGTACACAGTGACTCCACCAGCAGAATAGTGAGTGCAGCTCTGGAGTATAATACAGGATGTAACTCAGGATCAGTACAGGATAGGTAATGTAATGTATGTACACAGTGACCCCACCAGCAGAATAGGGAGTGCAGCTCTGGGGAATAATACAGCATGTAACTCAGGATCACTACAGGATCAGTAATGTAATGTATGTACACAGTGACCCCACCAGCAGAATAGGGAGTGCAGCTCTGGGGAATAATACAGCATGTAACTCAGGATCACTACAGGATCAGTAATGTAATGTAATGTACGTACAGTGACCCCACCAGCAGAATAGTGAGTGCAGCTCTGGAGTATAATACAGGATGAGTAATGTAATGCATGTACACAGTGACCCCACCAGCAGAATAGTGAGTGCAGCTCTGGAGTATAATACAGGATGAGTAATATTATGTATGTACACAGTGACCCCACCAGCAGAATAGTGAGTGCAGCTCTGGAGTATAATACAGGATGAGTAATGTAATAATGTAATGTATGTACACAGTGACCCCACCGGCAGAATAGTGAGCGCAGCTCTGGAGTATAATACAGGATGAGTAATGTAATGTATGTACACAGTGACCCCACCAGCAGAATAGTGAGTGCAGCTCTGGAGTATAATACAGGATGAGTAATGTAATGTATGTACACAGTGACCCCACCAGCAGAATAGTGAGTGCAGCTCTGGAGTATAATACAGGCTCAGTAATGTTTGTATAGTATTACTATGAGGCTGGATATAGGATGCGTACACTTTGCACTGTGTTGCGCTGTACAGCATCTGCTTATAACGAGTTACTTGTCCTCCTAACAGTGAGAGAGGCATAAGCTCCAGCATCAGGCAGCGGTCACACACAGCAGCCCATTATACGGCTGTTTGCAGTCAGTGACAGGCTGAAACCGCAAGAGCCGCTATGTGTGGGCGAGTCACTACGACAATGACGCGTGAAACATAAATACAAGCACACACCTGGCCGCAGGACACACCACCGGATGTGACGCTTTACTGAACAACCCGCGCTCTGATTAGCTACGGACGAAAGCTGCACAATGCCGCATAGCCCGCTGGGACTTGTAGTGTTTACCTCCTGGTATAACACGTGTGTAGACCACACCCTGAACTACAATAACCAGCCTATCAGCTGTGATCGACGTCACCCTGCGAAGTAGCCAATCAGCAGCGGATTAGGGTTATTGACACGCAAGGGTGATTCCCGCCACTAGTTTGGCTGCTAGAGGTAGAAGTAGCTTGATGCGGCCGCCATTGTGTTGTAGACCGGCGGGCGGCTTCAGTCCTGCTGCTTCTCTGAGATTCGAACAGATGTAGCACATTCGTGTAGAAGTGATGTAAATAGCGCTATTACAACCCGCAGATAAACAGCACCACCTGTCTCCAGCAGCATTAGTAATAGGTTTTTTTTATTTTATTTATATATAAACGTTGTTTCCCATAGCAACCAATCACAGAAGCTGAAAGCTGCAGTATGGCTGGTTGCTATGGGCAATAAACAGTTTCATTATTTTGCCTCTGGTTGCTATGGCTAAGAAAGACATTCAAAGAGGCAAAATAATGAATTGCCCATAGCAACCACAGTGCAGCTTTCAGCTATTGGTGGTGATTGGTCCCTTTTACACAGTTTGCAGCATTGCCCCCTGCAGTCATCCTTGTCCCCAACTTGCGGCTCTCCAGTTGGGCAATACGGACAAAAAATTAACAGAACGTTTTAGTAGTTGCAGAAACCTCAGACACTAGAGGGAAAATCAGAAGCAACATGAGAAAATATTACTATACTGAAAGAGTAGTAGATGCTTGGAACAAACTTTCCAGAAGGGAAATACTAAAAGGGCAGAGACTAGATGGCCCAGGAGAGCTTTTTCTGCTGACAATCCTCTATGTTTATTGGTGTTTGAGGTGCTTCACACTGTACAGGCCCTTGCACACTATGGAAATTGTGCAGATAAGCTCCGCTTGCCCCCCCGAAGCTTATCAGTGTGGATTCCGTAGTGTGCAAGGGCCCTACCAGTGCCCCCTCTGTGCCCACATATAAGCAGTTATGCCGACTCAGTATCTCCATGTAAATATGAGGGTGTCTCTGTGCATCCATGTAGGTAGCCGCCCACAGTAAATTTTATTCCCCCCATGTAGGAAATCCCCCTGTAGTAAGACCCCCTCTATGTTATGTGAATGGGGGCACTATAGCTGGCACTGTTATAGTCTAGCACAGTGCACTTTGCACTCCATGTATAAATTCATCTTGATTTAAAGGGGTTATCCAGCACTACAAAAACATGGCCACTTTTCCCCCTCTCTTGTCTACAGTTCAGATGTTGTGTGCAATTAGGCTCCATTTACTTCAATGGGATTGACTTTGAAACCCCACCCAATCTGGAGACAAGAGAGGGGGAAAAGTGGCCATGTTTTTGTAGAACTGGATAACCCCTTTAATAGCATACGTAACAGTCTATGCACCCCCAACCCCTTCACTACAAGTCCCAGCATGCTCTGTTCTCAAGCTCCAATTTTATAACAATTACAGGCATGCCAAGCCACAGGCCCCTCTATAACCCCTCCTCTATATATAATACTGTATACACAACGAATGCAGGTTACCTCACTGTGCTCAGCACCCAGCGGCCGAGTGCCCCGGCACCTAGATTTGATTAATTGCCCAGCTGCTAGCCTTAGCCTCCGAACTGCTGATACAGGGAAACAATACAGAGGAACATGGACCCCGGCCACACCAGATCACTAGGGGACAGACATGACACCAGTGGGGATGGGGTGGGGGTGCTCATCACATGTAATCTCCTTACTAGATTCTCATGATCTCCACCAACACAAGCCATTGACTGCAAGTCACGTTTATTAAAAAACAAGACCAGTCTGCGAACCGTCCAATCGGACTGTACAAAGAACACTGCAAAACACAAAACTGTACGAGATGAGAGGCGGTCACATGACCCCTGAGATTAGGTGATCCCCAAAATCTGGTCACATGACTCTCAAGGTGGCATTCTCAGCCCAAATGTTGATCATCCTATAAGTCCATAGCCAGGCTCGCTGCTGCCCCCACAGATGCTGCAGTATTATTTATATGTTACGTTATATATTTTACGCAGTTATTTTTATGATTACAAAGTCTCTATACAGATCATAAATACAGAATTGTGCCTATAAACACAGCTGGCACTTACAATGTAACCACTTGAGAATATGGGCAGTGTCCCTCCCTGGACTCTTGATAACTGGGAGCACTAGCCTGCCTTCAGCTCTCAGCTGGATAGGCGGTAAAGCTCAGGGTTAGTGTCCCTTTAAGACACTGATGCGGGATGATGCACCAGCTCCGCCCACTACTAATGGTGACAGATTTGTGGGAGGGGTCTGCATTCCTCACGTCTGACATATCTTCCAACACAGTTGGGGTCTCTTGGCCTGGTCTCTATTCTCCACCGCTCAGCAGCCATGTTTCCGTCTCTTGTGTGTTTTGAGGCCGGCTGCTGACTGGAAGGTTTTCCCGCACTCCTTGCACTCATGCAGCATCTTGTCCAGGTGCTGAGCCTGGTGACTCTCTAGATCAGGTTCTGTAGGGAAGCAGGCGCCGCAGATCTCACAGCACAGGATCATCTCCTGGTGATGCTCTGCGGGGCCCGGATTGCACTTACGCACTGGCTCGGAGTCCTTAGTCCTTACTTTATGCCCTCCTGTTCTTCGCGGCATTGCCCTGGTTACTGCTGGACCATTGTGTGGCGTTGGTCTTGTGGAGTGCAGGACATCATCTTTCACATTGGAGCGTTCTGAACTTGTGTCCGCACCTGGCAAAAGTAATGACAGCGAGGTCACCACAATGTGTAATACCGAGAGGGGAATCAGGGGGAGTACAGGGGGTCATGGACTGCCATACTGACGGCTGATCCTTGTGACAGGCCATCATTACCTGATCAGTGCAGTCCGGCTCCCCGCACCCGTCTACTAGCTGAGTTGCAGTAAGGAGATCAGCGCTCAGTTGCAGAGCCCTTACAAGGCTGAATTCATCGTTCCGCGATTGATTGTGCAGCCTATTAACTTCATGACAGTCGGCCATATGCAGTAATACGGTATTCGAAGGAAATTTACCAGGAAGTAACGTTTGGAATTCGAACTTTGCTCGGTATCCGAACGTCTTTGCGCCTTTGATCATTGGTTGTACCTGGTGAGTTTAGCACCGGTGAGGCTTCACATACAGTACAGTATTGTAGAAGACTGCTGGAGTGCTGGACAGTACTACAGTAGTAGTACAGTCAGTGCATCGCCATCTCCCATCCTTTACAGTACTGAGGGGTGTGCGGGGGGGCACTATACAGTAAAGGAGGAGTGAGGAGTTGGTTACCACTGTACTATAATTGCTGGTTTTGTTGAATGTTTCTTGTGTATAATGTACTGTATAGTATAGTAGTGTTATGTACTGCAGGGATTATACTATACTAGTGATACTATAGTTAAAGTAGTGTGTGGAGAAATATCACCGGCACTACTCCTAGCATGTGATCGAGTTATGTGACTGGACGTGTAATGGACTAATGTTGATTAGTGGCGGGGGTGCTCCTTTAGAATGCACTACACACCGTGATACAATTCCATATGGAGAAGAAAAGCCAAGGGCACTCACCCGTCTGTTGTGAAGATTCTTTATTTCATAGTGCAATAAAATCACCAAATTGCACACTGATCGGAGCAGACGCCATCCTATATTATAGCGTGGTCATTTCTCTGCTTATTTCTCAAACTCTCCCCCTGAACCAACTAAGTTTGAGAATAGAGGTACCACTGCATTCCTGTTTACAGGGGAAGATGTGCGGGTGATTCCAGTGTCTGACTGGCCCACCATAGGACAGGAGGATCCTGCGGTGGGCCCCCAGCTTTAGAACCTGCACAACACTGACTGACATGTTGTTTCTCACTGGTTCTTCAATGGTGGGCCCCCAGGATCCTTTCCTCTGGTGGGCCCTAGATACCTCAGTCAGACACTGGGTGATGGTAATGCCACACTAAAATATGATCAGCTGACAAGGGATTTCTCTGGCATCAGATGATCTCATTTGAAGAATTAGCAGTGCGGGTCCCTGTCTGCCAGGAATCAGATCTTTACTCAGTACTGATGTCTTCTGACATATAAACAGTTTAGATCAGACCCTGTGTCAGTCCTGAGAGTCACTGCCATAGTGAGATAGAATCATCGTAGTCTGATGAGCCAGTAATCCCCCCGGGTCAGAGGCCTCCCCCTCTAAGAGATATAAGGGTCTATACAATGACTGGTACCTGAGATCTGCACAGTCTCCTCCTCCTCCTCCTCCGAGCTCCTATCTTCTGTTTCACTGTCACTGTCTGAAAAAACAGGCACAATGGGGCAGATTCATCAAAGTATAAAGTATAAAGACATGTGGATACAGCTCTGGAGGTGACTGGGGTATAAGCTGTATGGATGCAGCTCTGGAGGTGACTAGAGTATAAGCTGTATGGATGCAGCTCTGGAGGTGACTAGAGTATAAGCTGTATGGATGCAGCTCTGGAGGTGACTAGAGTATAAGCTGTATGGATGCAGCTCTGGAGGTGACGTGAGTATAAGACGTGTGGATGCAGCTCTGAAGATGACTGGAGTATATGATGTGTGGATGCAGCTCTGGAGGTGACTGGAGTATATGATGTGTGGATGCAGCTCTGGAGGTGACTGGATTATACAGGATAGTCCTGTGTCTGGTACCTGAGATGTGCTCGCTCTCCTCCTCCTTCGCTCGCTCTTTCTCATCCTCCCTTGTGACTTTCCCATTCTGATCACCTGGGGATACAAGAGATGTGAGGGGTCAGGGCGGCCATGACAGTGAGATGTGCGGGGTCAGGGCGGCCATGACAGTGAGATGTGCAGGGTCTGGGCGGCCATGACAGTGAGATGTGTGGGGTCAGGGCGGCCATGACAGTGAGATGTGTGGGGTCAGGGCGGCCATGACAGTGAGATGTGTGGGGTCAGGGCGTCCATGACAGTGAGATGTGTGGAGTCAGGGCGGCCATGACAGTGAGATGTGCGGGGTCTGGGCGGCCATGACAGTGAGATGTGTGGGGTCAGGGCGGCCATGACAGTGAGATGTGTGGAGTCAGGGCGGCCATGACAGTAAGATGTGCGTGGTCTGGGCGGCCATGACAGTGAGATGTGGGGGGGAGGGGGTTGGGTCAGGGCGTCCATGACAGTGAGATGTGTGTGTGGGGGGGGTCAGGGCGTCCATGACAGTAAGATGTGTGTGTGTGTCGGGGGTGGCCATGACAGTGAGAGGTGTGTGTGGGAGGGGGGGTCTGGGCGGCCATGACAGTGAGATGTGAAGGGTCAGGGCGGCCATGCCAGTGAGATGTGTGGGGTCAGGGCGGCCATGACAGTGAGATGGGGGGGGGGGGGTCAGGGCGGCCATGACAGTGAGATGTGTGGGGTCAGGGCGGCCATGATAGTGAGATGTGTGGGGTCAGGGCGGCCATGATAGTGAGATGTGTGTGTGGGGGGGGGGGGGGTCAGGGCGGCCATGACAGTGAGATGTGTGTGTGTGTGTGTGTGGGTCAGGGCGGCCATGACAGTGAGGTGTGTGTGTGTGTGTGGGGTGGAGCGGGGGGGGTCAGGGCGGCCATGACAGTGAGATGTGTGTGTGTGTGTTGGGGGGGTCTGGGTGGCCATGACAGTGGCTCCTCAGTATTGTCCTGTAGCAGGGGTGCAGGGGGCGACCAGTTACCTGGGCCGCTCTTCCTGACCTGGCGGAGAATGATGTCCAGCTTGGTGGGCCGCCCGCTCCGGGGCCGGGGTTGGGGGGGTCAGGGCGTCCATGACAGTAAGGTGTGTGTGGTCAGGGCGGCCATGACAGTGAGATGTGCGGGGTCTGGGCGGCCATGACAGTGAGATGTGTGGGGTCAGGGCGGCCATGACAGTGAGATGTGTGGGGTCAGGGCGGCCATGACAGTGAGATGTGTGGGGTCAGGGCGGCCATGACAGTGAGATGTGTGGGGTCAGGGCGGCCATGACAGTGAGATGTGTGGAGTCAGGGCGGCCATGACAGTAAGATGTGCGGGGTCTGGGCGGCCATGACAGTGAGATGTGGGGGGGAGGGGGTTGGGTCAGGGCGTCCATGACAGTGAGATGTGTGTGTGGGGGGGGGGGTCAGGGCGTCCATGACAGTAAGATGTGTGTGTGTGTCGGGGGTGGCCATGACAGTGAGAGGTGTGTGTGGGAGGGGGGGTCTGGGCGGCCATGCCAGTGAGATGTGTGGGGTCAAGGCGGCCATGACAGTGAGATGGGGGGGGGGGGTCAGGGCGGCCATGACAGTGAGATGTGTGGGGTCAGGGCGGCCATGATAGTGAGATGTGTGTGTGTGTGTGTGTGTGGGGGGGGGTCAGGGCGGCCATGACAGTGAGATGTGTGTGTGTGTGTGTGGGTCAGGGCGGCCATGACAGTGAGATGTGTGTGTGTGTTGGGGGGGTCTGGGTGGCCATGACAGTGGCTCCTCAGTATTGTCCTGTAGCAGGGGTGCAGGGGGCGACCAGTTACCTGGGCCGCTCTTCCTGACCTGGCGGAGGATGATGTCCAGCTTGGTGGGCCGCCCGCTCCGGGGCCGGGGTTGGGGGGGTCAGGGCGTCCATGACAGTAAAGTGTGTGTGTGTCGGGGGGGGGGGGGGGGTGTCTGGGTGGTCATGACAGTGAGATGTGTGTGTATTGGGGGTGGCCATGACAGTGAGAGGTGTGTGTGGGAGGGGGGGTCTGGGCGGCCATGACAGTGAGATGTGTGGGTTCAGGGCGGCCATGACAGTGAGATGTGTGTGTGTCAGGGGGGGGGGATGGGGGGGGGCATGACAGTGAGATGTGTGTGTGTCGGGGGTGGCCATGACAGTGAGAGGTGTGTGTGGGAGGGGGGGTCTGGGCGGCCATGACAGTGAGATGTGCGGGGTCAGGGCGGCCATGACAGTGAGATGTGTGTGTGTGTGTGTGGGGGGGGTTTGGCGGCCATGACAGTGAGATGTGTGTGTGGGGGGCGGGGTCAGGGCGGCCATGACAGTGAGATGTGTGTGTTGGGGGGGGGGGGGGGGGGGGGTCTGTGTGGCCATGACAGTGGCTCCTCAGTATTGTCCTGTAGCAGGGGTGCAGGGGGCGACCAGTTACCTGGGCCGCTCTTCCTGACCTGGCGGAGGATGATGTCCAGCTTGGTGGGCCGCCCGCTCCGGGGCCGGGTAGCGGTGGTGTTGAACACCTTCCACTTGTAGATGATCTGCCGGACAGTAGAGCGATGGACGTCGTACACCTTACTGATGGTTTTGTAGCCTTTCCCGGCCTCATGAGCCTCCACAATCTTCTTGCGCAGCTCATGTGAGATTTCTTTGGATCGGGGCATGGCTCGGGGGGGGTGACCCTCTCACATGAAGAATGGAGGCGGAGGACCCCCAGAGGGTCACATGAGGGGCTCCCTGTAGGGTCACACTGGGGGCACTGACAGATGTTACAGGTGCACAGGGTGAAATCACAACAACGCAAGGATCATAAAGGACAATGATAAAGCACAGGACGTCCTCCCCCTGCTCCAGTGTCATGCACTGAGAAGACGCCCAATATGAATGGTGTCACATGCGGCAGCTCCGCCGCATCCTCCATCATCACTACATGTCATAAATCCTCATCCGCATCACACACCTGGAGACAGGAGCCAGCACCGGAAGCAGCAACATCTGGAGGAGCGGAGCCGCGGAGCACGCCGGGACATGTAGTACTCAGGAGAACTACGGCCATAAACAGCCAATCAGCGTCACTGACGTCAGCGGACATTTCAGCCAGTAGACGGCAACTATAAAGCAGCTAGAGGTACAGAGTCCTGCCTGAGTGTCTTCACAGTAACCCGCCATGTTGTTGTAGCCGGGCTGTTGCACAGATTACTGCGAACAATGTCAGCTGAGAGAACAGAAAATAACTCAGTCTTTTCTTTTCTGTAGTCTAGTACAGGGTGGTCTCTAACAGTATAGTCCCACCGCAGCCTCCTAATATACCATTCAGCAAGAGCCCCCATTAGAGTACCATCTTACCACAGCCCCATAATAGCAGCATGCCTCTACAGCCCCATAACATTACCAGCCATGGCCAGCAGAACGATACCATCCTACCACAGAGCCCCATAATAATAATAATACCATAATACCCCAGAGCCCCATAATAATAATACCATCCACCAGGAAACCAATTAACCTCTGAAGGATGGAGCCCAAAATGGCCTTAAAGGGGTTGTCCAGCGAAAACCTTTTTATTTCAAATCAACCGGTGTCAGAAAGTTATATAGATTTGTAATTTATTTCTATTAAAAAATCTCAAGTCTTCTCATACTTATCAGCTGCTGTATGTCATGCAGGAAATGTTATTTTATTTTCAGAGAACTAAAAATTAAACAACATTTCCTGCATGACATACAGCAGCTGATAAGTATGGGAAGACTTTCTGACACCAGTTGATTTGAAAGAAAAAGATTTTTGCTGGACAACCCCTTGAAAGGCGTACTCCGGCGGGGGGGCACTTTTTTGATTGGACCGGGGAAGAGGTGGCTGAGGAAAAAGACGACCAGTCCTGGAACCCTCTGGTTGCCCATCACTGTCATAGTGTATAAGGCTATGTTCACGCAATGGGGAAAAAACAGGTGCCTTTTGCCGTTAAATGGAGAGCAAGCATAGCCTAATAGAGTACATGAGTCAGATCAGTGGGCTAGATGGTTAATGGAGCTCGCTGCTGGGCATTTTACCTATTTATAACTAGTCATAACAGAGGATTTTTGAAGTGAGAGCTGGTACAATCTAAACTTTTGACATGCATGGATAATATCAAAAGTATTAATAAATCACCCCATTACTTGGACCTGTGTAACTCCTATTTTTCAATTTGTGGGGCTCCGTAGAGGTGAACTTTTGCACTGTAATGGGTAGTTTTAATTGGTGCGGTACCCCATTTTATCCACTTCTTAGCTTCCACATCTTGTTAAAGGGGTTATCCAGCAATACAAAAACATGGCCACTTTCTTCCAGAGACAGCCCCACTCTTGTCTCCAGCATGGGCGAGGTTTTGCTGCTCAGTTCAATTGAAGTGAATGGAGCTTAATTGCAAACCACACCTGAACTGGAGACAAGAGTCGTGTTGTCTCTGAAAGAAAGTGGCCATGTTTTTGTAGCACTGGGTAACCCCTTTAAATAAGAGGAGCAGGAAGAGGATAGATTGTGGCTGCTGGACTAATCATTACATTGGATAAGAGTGATTATAATATGGCGGGAGGCCTCCACCAAAATTTTTGCCCAGGGCCTCCACCAACCTTAATCCGGCCCTCATTGACTGAGATGGGAAAGTCCTGCTGGCAGTGATTGGCTGAGTGGGCTGTCAATCCCGAGATGAGCTTGTCTCGGAAGTAAAAGCAGCTACAGACAGTGGTGGTCACCATCGACAACACATCGGGGCACGAGGTGAGCGCGGAGAGGTAGGCATATAATGTTACGTTTCACCAGTTTCACTTTGTAATGACATCCTTTGCATCACCATGAATATAGTCGCAGTAGAAAAAAAAGTATTGATGAGGTAAAATAACATTTTTGCAAATTAAGTGGATTTAGCTTTTATCCTGGAAAAAAGAAACGTTCTCTATATTCCTCAGGATGTTACAATTACAATGATACAACATACAGTTTTTGTTATGTTTTACTAACAACTCCCTGAGAGCTTTATAAGTGTCGGACATTCTGAGAGTTGTAGTTGTTATTCACCGGAGCTGTGGTCAGTCCAGGATGGGACCGGGTCAGTATGTCGCTTCTCACTGGTCCTTCATTGGTGGCTCCCAGAATCAGATCCATTGATGGGCCCTCTGTACCCCAGTACCAAAATGGAGCCCACTTAGACTACAGTACAGTACATGCATTATGGCCAACTAAACAATCCTCCATAGGGCCCTCCTGGGTATCCAGGAAACATGTTATGAATAGCTAGGCTATCTACTATTCTACTAATTCTGACTAGGGACCTTTGCTGCCTGCTTGTTCTGACCTTGGCTTGTTGACCATTCCTTTATTGTTTGACTGTCTTGTCCTTGGTTAGCGTTTGCACTTATCCCAAGTCAGGGACTACCGGCCAGTTGCCAACAGCCACCTAGGGCTGTCCAAGGCAAGTAGCTAGGGACACCGCCTGTTTCTACCCCGCCCCCACACTGACCAATATCCACCAGCAGATTTGTGACATGTACCTATTACCCTCAAGGGTGAGTGCCACAAGTTTCTACTGGTTTGTCTTTACATTGGAGACTTCATCTGATGGACTTACACTTGCTGAGCTCCATTATGAGGTCTGGAGTCTGTGAGCTCATTGAGCACATCTGGGTAGTGGCTGTCGTTCTAAGTCTTCTATTATGGTCATGGCATTAATATGGCTGTTATGCTTTATCCCAATGTAACTGGGTGGTTGTTTATTGTGGACATTAGCTCCATAGTGAGGTTGGGATTTGTGAAGGCAGACTAATATTATAGCTGTTTGTTGTAATGTAAGACGTAGAGGTGCGATCTACAACTACAACTAGCATCAGTAGTACAAAAGGTTTTATTATAGATGAATTATATTATTTACACACCAATATAACACAGCCAGAGAGGCTGGTGACTGAGAAAGAGAACGGAAACCCCAATACCTTCCCAGTCTGTAAGACAGGATCCACCTCTTCTCTACCACATGATGCTATGGTTATGGTTGTAACGTTAGTGCTTGGTGTCAGTCTGCAGCTGTATGTTATAAGCTACAAATCCAATGAACGTGAACCCCAGATAGAAGGTGACATTCTCATTGCCATGAGGCATAGACGGGGCATTGAGTGGCAGTATTTCGATTTTGCTCTTTTTGCAGTGTCCTTCTGCATACAGCAGTGTTATCTGTTATTATCTTTTGCTTCTATTTTAGCACAATATATATATTATGTTTATGTTATTAATATGGCTGCTTATATCTGACTGGTATGTTTTATATTTGTATAATAAAAAGAGTTGGAGGATAAGAAATGATAGCAGGATAAGGCCATGTAAGCACAATATGTCTGCTAATCCAAATCTAACAAAGTTACTGTTTATTGGGGACATTAACTCCATGGTGAGATCGGGATCTGTGAAACCAGACAAATATTGTAGCCATTTGTGACATGAGACCTGCAGGTGCGATCTACAAATACAGCCATTATTATTAGTAGTACAAAAGGTTTTATTATACATGTATTATAATGTTCTTTTTTACACATCATTTTAACACAGTCAGGGATGCTGGTGACTGATGGCAGAAGAGGAAGACTCCATCACAGTGGAGGCCAATACTTTCCCATCCATCTCTTCAATAACACAGGAGAGTATAACTGCTGTTTACCCTGTGTGTGGTTAGCTTAAGCTTTGGCATCAGTCTGTATGTTATAAGCTACAAATCCAATAAACGTGAACCCCAGATAGAAGGTGACATTCTCATTGCCGTGAGGCATAGATGAGGCATTAAGTGGCAAAATCTCAATTTTGCTCCTATCGTAGTGTCCTTTTGTGTACAGTCTTCCATTATCAGTCCAGCCATGGACGTTTGTCAGCAGCTGGTTCACACTTGTTGACTTCCATAATTTGTCATTGTCCCACGTCATGCGTTTTTCATTAAGTGGACCTTCAATTTGCTTTTCAATGGTGCTTCGGTGAACAATCTTATGAAGGCCATATCCCTTCCCTAAAAAGAACAGCACGTTGGTTCTTTTCTTCCGGACTGGGACATTTTTTATTTTTATCTCATGTAGCGCTCTTGCCGTGTGGAGGGCATTAGCCAAGATCTGGTCTTTATTGGCATCTGGTTTATTGTCGACTTTGTCATCAGGCCAGTAGAGTAGGAATATGAGAAGGTAGGCATTTGGTTGGAATGTCTTCCTAGTGTATAAAAACCTTTTGCCGAATTCCCGGAGTTGCTGCAATGATAACAGTATTGGAGATCCGGGGCACACACATCCCAGGGCAATATGGGACATGATGTAGTTGGCCAAATCAGTGTCATCAAGTCCCTGACGGGTGATGTCCTCCGGGTACAGACTGATGATCTCCTCCAGCTTTTTACTGGATCGTTCATCTTTAGAATCAGACAGGATGGAGAGAATGGTGGCCATACATCCTCCACCTAGCTTAAATATATTCATCCTCCGGATCAGCTGACTGTCAACATTGACCTCTGGGTGGGACAGAAGAATCTCAGAGCTGAAAAACTTTGCAAAATCCTTTGTCTTCTTCAGCAGCCACTTCCTGGGACTGTAAACATGTTCTTCTGTCTGGTTCAACTGTTCTCCTCCTTCCATTTCCACCATCTTCTCCGACTGGAAATAACCAACATCTTCTGCGATCCACTCCAATGCATTGTAGATATTTTGGTAGAGTCCCTTTAAGAGACTGTGAAATTTAGTCCAAGGCTTCTCAATCTCTGTAGGTATATAGTCTGTCAAAAGGTATTTCAGGAGTTTAGTGTTCTCCTTTACATTATTTTTGGAGAACACAGGCTGTGAGGAAAGCAACTTTAACAATCGGCAGCCAACATCAATCTCCCCAAAGTATGCAGAGTTATTCATGCTGTCTGGCTCAGATTTTGCTGCTTTTTCTGCTGCCCTGAAACACTCCATGGATTTAAGGCTGAGCTCTATCAACTTGATCACATCTTCTGGAGTGAGTTCATTTTTCTTCCTGTCCTTCCTATCCAGCAGCACATTGAACCACTTTCTGTACACCTGACCCTCTGTGTCCAGAATACAAGAATTGCTTGGCAGCCTGGACTTGGCTGTCTCTGCCCATGTTCGGGCCTCTTCAAACTTGTCATGCATGTAATGTAAGCGGGCCAGCTGCTGAGCAAAGAAGGGGTTCTTGTCAAATTGCACATATGCAGCTTTCAGGAGTTGCACTGCCTTTTCAACATCATGTTCCACTTTACAAACATGTTCAATCATAGGGGAGAAGAATGTATCCACGCTGTCACCTCTGCTTTTCCGGTAGCGGAGGAAAAACAAGTCTCTGATGAACTTTATGAACTCTTCTCGGCCAAATCTGTGCTGAAGAAGAACCTTCTCCTCAAGGAGATCTTTAGCTATCTCACTTTGAGGTCGGTCTTCCAAGAGCTGGTTCAACACTTCCTTAGCGACCAGAGGATGAATGATTTTGATGGTGCTAATACAAGTATTCTTGTCTCTCAGTTCAATTAACAGGAGTCGGGCCTGCTCACTTTTGAAGAGGTAGCTCTTAAAATTATATTCCCGCATTTTATTATGCTGATCCTTGGTCAGGACTCCAAGGCCGAGAAAAGCTTCACAGTGTGAGTTGGAAATGTAGGAATTCTGGACGTAGCAATTAAGCAGCGCAATGTACCTCATGAGCCGTGTGATGTCTGATGAGTGATCTATTCCTCGCAGAACATTTTGCACAAAGTTTTTTACATATTGCTCATGAAATTCATGGCGCATAAGGACAAAAGTGAGTATGTACTGTACATCAGGAAAATCCTTCTCCAGCTCATTTGCTTTAGTGGAGAACTTATACTTTTCATTGTCACTGAGCTTATGAGTTATAACAACTGTATCAGAGGAAGAGGCTTTAAAAAAATCTTCTGGGACATTTGAGCGTTTGCAGCTCATAAGAATGAAACATGGCTTGGTGCAAACAATTTTCTTGAACACCATGGCCTCTGTTAGCTCACGCCTAAGGTCATCAAGATAGTCTTCCTCACAATCCTCTACCAGCAACAGGACAGGCAAGCACTGGTCAGGATTGTCCTCCATATATTCTCTGAGATTCACAGCTTGCTGAGTAACTGTAGAAACAAGACAGGATGACTTGACAATAGTGCACCTTAAGATGCTCCTGTTCTTCCACATCACCTGCCGGGCCACTGTACTTCCTCCACTTCCCGGATGGTGAAAAATTTTTATTCTGGCAACTGGAAGCCGGACAGTGTTTTTATACAAAATCCCATGTAGAATGCTCTGGACTTTGTCACATGCATCTCTCTCAATAAAATCTCCACATATTTTCTGTTCTGCGAGCCACAGATGTTTCCAGCTGATCTTACCTCCCCGATAGAACCTCCCCTCTAGTTCCTTCACCTCCTTCTTGCTCAGAAGATGGAGATTTTTATCACTACATTCATTTACACACAGGATTTCCAGGGAGTGCATTTTTTCTTCATCAGGAGTATTAAGGACACAGACACCTTTGGAGGACACTGGCAGATTTCTGGCAGAAGAGTTCCCAATGGGAAAAATGCTCTGTACTGTAGCATTGATATGACTCAAAGGTACACCAACAATGCTCCTCTGCTTCAGTGTCTCCATGTCACACGATGCCTGTGCAAGGTTGGCCCATTTGTCATAATATTCCTTGTTTTCTGCAATACAAATTATGTCTTCCATCCCATTCATCTGGGCATAGAAGCTGTGAAAAGTGTCTACAATAGGTCTTTCCACAGGTGACATCAGCAAAAACACCACAACAAAAGTCCTTCTTGGCAAAATTTCATCACATATTAATGAGAGTGCTTTGATGACATACTTTTTTTTATTTTTAATCCAGGTATTTTCATCACAGGTTTCATCACCTCCTCGAAAATTGCTTCGGCCATTGCAAAATATCCAGCTGGTCTGATCGAAGAGTCCAAGAGACTTCCTCAGCTCACTCAAGCTCATGGCACTATCATTGGCATAATCGGTGAGGGAGTGGATGTTACAGGCGTGATGGTGCTTGTACCTGGAGCACAGTCCGGACACATCAGAGTCAGCATCAAAGTCAAATACACAGAAAATCTTTAAGCGGATGAGGAAATTAATATGTGCCAATTGGGAGGGTTCCCATTTGTTGGTGACCAGAATATACAAAAGAGTGTCGTCCATGTACTCTTTACCTCCAGTGAGGAGGTCTATCTTTCTTCTGAGGTTTTCTGGGGCTGAAGAGTCATTCAGTAATAGGGATTCTGCCTTTTCTCTTCTTGCATCAACTTCTTCCAGCCTCTTGTTAAACAGCTTTATCTCCTTCTCGGGGACTGGCTCAGTTTTTGCACCGATTCTGCGGTAGAAATTTTCTTTCTTCATGGACATTGGTAAACGTACTTTGAAAGCTCGCCCCTTCACAGAATTTGATTGTGGTACAACGTCCACCTCAACCACAAATCGCTGGTCTTTACAATTCTTATTTACAACCTCAATGAATTTAGGGGTGCGAATACAAGCTCTGGCAGCATCATGTTGGTTTTTACTGAAACACCTCTCGATATTATTTAGTGCATCAACGTACAAGTCCTGCTGGGCTACTGGGATTCCTAATATCTGCCCATGTTTATTGTTTTTATTTTCTTTGTTGTCCAGCACCCCAAAATGTATTGTACCATTTGTCCTCACGTTCATACAAGCAGAAGCGAATTTGATCACCTCTTCCGTAAATTTCCTATCAATAGAGGTGCGGTCCAGTTTAGAGGCATTATTGAAGGACTTGTACTCATGACATGGTGTCATGAGGTCTTCTACTCCAGACTCTGGAGGAAGGACATGGCCCTTCACGTACTTAAAATTTCCAACGTCTTTATCAAAAGGCCGGAAAGTAGCGACAGACACAGACTCTGAGGACGGAGACTGAGGGGTGCTTTCTTCAAGTTGACTCTTCTGAGGATAGTCTGTGGATTGGGTCCCGTCTGTTGGAAGCTTCTGTGAGGAGCTCTCAAGATTGGGCTTGACTTCCTTGGGTTCAGCAGAATCCTCACATAAAGGACCCGATGCTCCAATTTCCAGGGGGATTTTTAGAGACTTTTTGCCCCCTTTAGATTTTTGTGAAACATTTAGCTCCTTTTCCTTTGATACCAGCTCATCCCTCTTGTTGATCAGCAGTTTGATGGGACCTTGTTTTAGTCCTATTGTTTTCAAGAACTCCTCATCTATTTCCTTTAGCACCAACCCAGAAACTTCTTCCTCATAAAACTTGTCAATGTACTTCTGGTTTATCGGTATGGACTGGAGCCAGTATGAGACATCCTGCTCAGTCCACTCACTCAGAGGCTTCTTCTTGTAATCTAAGGTAAAGAAAGACATAATAAGTGTATGGACTAGAGGCTGGATGTCTAGATAAGAGTTATAGGTCAATACACAGAATCCTCCCACACCATGTGTCTATAATCCCTTCATGACCAAAGCTCACTGATTTCACATTTCTGAAATTCACCTCTGGGGGCTATGTTCACACTGCGCATATGGCCGGCTACGTACGGAGTGCAAACTTACGCCCGCTGTCTACTTAAGCTTCCCAAGCGCCCTACGTAGCGATCTGACAGCGGTCTTTTACTTGGAAAGCTTCGCCTAGCCCCTAACACCCCACAGAACCTTTTGGATCGGCACAAAAAGCTTCAAAAAAGAAGAAATCACCACTACGTACGGGACCGCATGTTACGCTACGGGCGTAAGTTACGGCATTTTCGTCCTCAAACAACGGTCTGGCTCATTTCTTACGGCGGCGCGTACAACTCTGTGCAGCCGTACTTCCTATACTTCCCATTGTACGCATTACGTAGTTTGCTTATTCACGGAACGCGCTACGTCCGGAGACTTACGTAGTGTGAACATAGCCTTAAATGGTAATATCTCTGCATTTCATGACTATTTTTACATTTTATTTACAAGACATATAAGGATTTTATTTTCTACATTAGTTTAACTAATTCCATGTTTTTATTTTTAATTATGAGCTGACAAATAACTAAAAATATGGGGAAAAAAAACTAAAACATTTTTTGACATTTTTTCCACTACAGTTTTTTTTTTTTTATTTATACTACAATTTAATAAATCTTTATCACAAAATGTTAAAGAGGTTTTCCACTTAAACCTAACATGTCCCCTATACTCCCTGGCGATCTCTAGATTCCGGCAGCTCTATAGAGAATGAATAGAGTCATGTACCATACCCACGTCTGTATTCAAAACAAAGGAACCGGGGGTCGGCGGGTACGGAGGGAAGACCCTGCGCGATTGCTTACTTATCCCCTATGCTGTGGAAAGTGTTAAGTGGAAAACCTCTTTAACTAACTGCTGTGGAGTAAACAACTATATTAATTGTGCATGTAACTCTCAGGAGATGGTGGCCAGAAAGTAAGTGGTACATTTGTGGTGTTGCTTGGCTCATTTTTAGTGCCCAACCACCGGGAAGATGTTATGTCGCTGGTTGCAATATAGCTCAGCCAGTGATGATATAGTCATGACGCCAGTGCTAACTGAGCACACAGGTGAAATGGTATACCTGTTTTATTTGGTGGCTGGCTATATTGATCCCCAATGGTTGGTAAACTACCGGGTTGTGAGGGGTCCCTTGGGCTCTTATCACGGTGGTCCAGAGTGGAGAGATGACCCATCCGAACTATCGGTACCGCCACCCACAGAAAGGGGAGAATGACCGAAGGATGGTGTAGCCTGTGTGTATAGGTGCTGGTGCAATGATCACGGAGTGCCAGTAGAATAAATAAAGTGTTTTTTACTGAAAGTCTCTAACAGTACAGGATAGCTGTTGAATAGGTGACTTCTTTAAGCTCACTGGATCTGTGCTGAGAGATGCTTAAGTGCTGAGGTTGAGTAACAGTGCTGGTTCAGTTTGGTGGTGATAAGAGTAGAAGAGTTGAGAGGAGTTGAGAGCCCCAACCCAGTGTAGTAATGTGCTCTGCCGGAACTTGAGAGAAAAAATACTTGAAGAAGAATACTTGAGAAGTGAATACTTGTGCCCGTGTTTTGACCTTAATGTCGCTAGAACCACCTTCTGGCCTGCAGTGTCGGGTTACTGTCCTACGAGGGTGACACAAGCCCCAGTCTTGGTTACCTGAGAGTAGCTAAGTGTCCGAAATAATCCGGTGTCACCTGTGCTGCGAGATAAAGTAAAGTCATCTTTTATTGACTTAGCACTGCATAGTGTCTGTAGGTATACCCTGAGAAAAGAAAATCTCTGCGTTCTCCATACACATGTGTCTGTCCACTACCACACTCTAGACTAGACTAGACTGGACTACACCCTAGGGGTTGTGTGTTGTGGAATGTATGTATAGAGTGCAGGGATAGGTAGAAGAAGAAAAGCTTCTCTCATTGGCTGGCACAGACCATGTGGTACAAAAACAGTAACCCTAGAGAGACTACAGCTGTGCAACACATAAAAGAACCTCAACATAATACTGGCACCTTTTGGTAAAACGAGAGAATGTACCTTCATTACCATTGAAGGGATAACTTTCTGACCGGTGCCTAAACACATTTCCACAGTCAAGTGTCAATTTTGACCACCCATTTGCGGCACTATATTTTTTACAAGCCCCTTCACTCTAGCCATGTCAGGCTAGAGAGTAACATGGAGAGGCTGCAGTAGTACAGGAATGGGGATAACACTATCCACACTGGGCAGCTATTCTTCTTCACTTCCCTGATAACTGAGACAGGAGTAGACAGTAGCTAGGTAAGCACAACTAAAGCCAAAAGCTCTACTGCAAACTGTTAGGTTTCCTTAAGGGTTTCCCCGATGGCTAGCTCCCTGGATGGCGTGTCACTCTGTGCCCACCAACTGCAAGAGTTCTCTTGCTGCAGCTTACCCCTGAACTATGACAATTGCAGGTCAGGACTTACCCTCCATTGCTGCAGGAGCTTAGCGGTCAGAGAGGAGGCACAGGTGAGGCTGCAGGCAAAGAATACAGTAGAAGTTTTTTAAAAAATTGGTAGCAAATTGCTCAAACAGACCAACAATACACAGACTGGGTTCAACACTTCTTGTATCCAGAGAGAAAAAAATGCAGAATAGGGGAATAAGTTTGCCTTGAGGTGTTTCTATAAAATCAATTTATTTTATATACTATAGGACTGGGGATCCCTTAGAGTAGAATAGATGTTGTAAGTTACTTGTAAATTACATATTATGCACAGTAGAACTATTGCAAAGCTTTTGCAGTGTATAAGCATTGACTGACAGATCTGAAATAATGTTGTATAAGCATTGTTGTATACTGTATGTCTTAATGGTGTATATGGAACAATGTCCTGACCAGATAACCGACCTTTACAAACTGTCTATGCTAAACATGTACAGTTTTACTGTAATAGCAAATGTTACTGATGCTCAGTTATTCTTTCCCTTTGGTTCCAATATATGGGTAATAGATAGTAATAGTTTATTTATCAGTGCCGATAATTTAACACTTTGTTGAGATGTGTTGAGATACTATATAGCATAGATTGGTGGAATCCACCTCTCACACTTCCTTTTTACCTGGGTACACGGGCACCGGCACTAGCAGCTCAGTGTACCTGGGATGAAGGAAGGGTGAGAGGGGGATTCCACCAACCTATGCTATATAGTAGCACTTTGCAAACTTTTTGTACTGGAACATTACCCAACAGAGGAAAGTGATGCATGGGCCACAACAGACTGACAAAGGGGATGTTGGGACCTAAACAGACTGACCAAGAGGATGGTAGGACCTCACCAGACTGACCAAGAGGATGGTATGGCCTCACCAGACTGACCAAGAGGATGCCGAGGCCTCACCAGACTGACCAAGAGGATACTGGGGCCTCACCAAACTGACCAAGAGGATGCCGGGGCCTCACCAAACTGACCAAGAGGATGCCGGGGCCTCATCAGACTGACCAAGAGGATGCCGGGGCCTCACCAGACTGACCAAGAGGATGCCGGGGCCTCACCAGACTGACCAAGAGGATGCCAGGCCTCACCAGACTGGTCACCCTAGCAACCCCCCAATATAGACAGATTTTAATCTGCCACTGTCTGTCACATTGTCCACAGTCACAGCCTGAGACCAGTAATGACACCGAGCTGTATTCTGTACTTACTATCAGCTCTGATCGCAGGAAGAGACCACTGGAGAACAAACACTGATCTCATCCTCTGAAGATGAGAGAGACACATATTAACCAGAACCTGACAATGGAGTAAGCAGAGTACAACACCCAGGAAAAGCAGAGCAAGGAACCTAGAACCTGAAACCGGAGAAAGCAGAGTATGATACCTAGAACCTGGCACCAGAAAAAGATTCCAACTAAAACACCCAGAAGCTAGCAATGAAGGCAGAGTATAACACCCAGAACCCAACACAGAGGAAAGCAAAGTATAACACCAAGAACCCAACACAGAGGAAAGCAAAGTATAGCACCCAGAACCCAACACAGAGGAAAGCAGAGTATCACACCAAGAACCCAACACAGAGGAAAGCAGAGTATAACACCCAGAACCCAACACAGAGGAAAGCAAAGTATAACACCCAGAACCCATTACAAAGGAAAGCAGAGTATAACACCCAGAACCCAACACAGAGGAAAGCAGAGTATAACACCAAGAACCCAACACAGAGGAAAGCAGAGTATAACACCCAGAACCCAACACAGAGGAAAGCAGAGTATAACACCCAGAACCCAACACAGAGGAAAGCAGAGTATAACACCAAGAACCCAACACAAAGGAAAGCAGAGTATAACACCAAGAACCCAACACAGAGGAAAGCAGAGTATAACACCAAGAACCCAACACAGAGGAAAGCAGAGTATAACACCCAGAACCCAACACAGAGGAAAGCGGATTATCACACCCAGAACCCATTACAAAGGAAAGCAGAGTATAACACCCAGAACCCAACACAGAGGAAAGCAGAGTATAACACCAAGAACCCAACACAGAGGAAAGCAGAGTATAACACCAAGAACCCAACACAGAGGAAAGCAGAGTATAACACCCAGAACCCAACACAGAGGAAAGCAGAGTATAACACCAATAACCCAACACAGAGGAAAGCAAAGTATAACACCCAGAACCCAACACAGAGGAAAGCAGAGTATAACACCCAGAACCCAACACAGAGGAAAGCAGAGTATAACACCCAGAACCCAACACAGAGGAAAGCGGATTATCACACCCAGAACCCATTACAAAGGAAAGCAGAGTATAACACCCAGAACCAAACACCGAGGAAAGGAGAGTATAACACCCAGAACCCAACACATAGGAAAGCAGAGTATAACACCAATAACCCAACACAGAGGAAAGCAGAGTATAACACCAAGAACCTAACACAGAGGAAAGCAAAGTATAACACTCAGAACCCAACACAGAGGAAAGCAGAGTATAACACCAATAACCCAACACAGAGGAAAGCAGAGTATAACACCCAGAACCCAACACAGAGGAAAGCAGAGTATAACACCAATAACCCAACACAGAGGAAAGCAGAGTATAACACCAAGAACCTAACACAGAGGAAAGCAAAGTATAACACCCAGAACCCAACACAGAGGAAAGCAGAGTATAACACCCAGAACCCAACACAGAGGAAAGCAGAGTATAACACCCAGAACCCATTACAAAGGAAAGCAGAGTATAACACCCAGAACCCAACACAGAGGAAAGCAGAGTATAACACCAAGAACCCAACACAGAGGAAAGCAGAGTATAACACCCAGAACCCAACACAGAGGAAAGCAAAGTATAACACCCAGAACCCAACACAGAGGAAAGCAGAATATAACACCCAGAACCCAACACAGAGGAAAGCAGAGTATCACACCAAGAACCCAACACAGAGGAAAGCAGAATATAACACCCAGAACCCAACACAGAGGAAAGCAGAGTATAACACCCAGAACCCAACACAGAGGAAAGCAGAGTATAACACCCAGAACCCAACACAGAGGAAAGCAGAGTATAACACCCAGAACCCAACACAGAGGAAAGCAAAGTATAACACCCAGAAACCCAACACAGAGGAAAGCAGAGTATAACACCCAGAACCCAACACAGAGGAAAGCGGATTATCACACCCAGAACCCATTACAAAGGAAAGCAGAGTATAACACCCAGAACCCAACACAGAGGAAAGCAGAGTATAACACCAAGAACCCAACACAGAGGAAAGCAGAGTATAACACCAAGAACCCAACACAGAGGAAAGCAGAGTATAACACCCAGAACTCAACACAGAGGAAAGCGGATTATCACACCCAGAACCCAACACAGAGGAAAGCAGAGTATAACACCCAGAACCCAACACAGAGGAAAGCGGATTATCACACCCAGAACCCAACACAGAGGAAAGCAGAGTATAACACCCAGAACCCAACACAGAGGAAAGCAGAGTATAACACCAATAGCCCAACACAGAGGAAAGCAAAGTATAACACCCAGAACCCAACACAGAGGAAAGCAGAGTATAACACCCAGAACCCAACACAGAGGAAAGCAGAGTATAACACCCAGAACCCAACACAGAGGAAAGCGGATTATCACACCCAGAACCCATTACAAAGGAAAGCAGAGTATAACACCCAGAACCAAACACCGAGGAAAGGAGAGTATAACACCCAGAACCCAACACATAGGAAAGCAGAGTATAACACCAATAACCCAACACAGAGGAAAGCAGAGTATAACACCAAGAACCTAACACAGAGGAAAGCAAAGTATAACACTCAGAACCCAACACAGAGGAAAGCAGAGTATAACACCAATAACCCAACACAGAGGAAAGCAGAGTATAACACCCAGAACCCAACACAGAGGAAAGCAGAGTATAACACCCAGAACCCAACACAGAGGAAAGCAGAGTATAACACCCAGAACCCAACACAGAGGAAAGCGGATTATCACACCCAGAACCCATTACAAAGGAAAGCAGAGTATAACACCCAGAACCAAACACCGAGGAAAGGAGAGTATAACACCCAGAACCCAACACATAGGAAAGCAGAGTATAACACCAATAACCCAACACAGAGGAAAGCAGAGTATAACACCAAGAACCTAACACAGAGGAAAGCAAAGTATAACACTCAGAACCCAACACAGAGGAAAGCAGAGTATCACACCCAGAACCCAACACAGAGGAAAGCAAAGTATAACACCCAGAACACGGTCCTAGAAAGAAGCAGGGTATAGAAGTCTATGGCTGTCAGACAGCCTGTTCTTACCAAACATAGTTTTTTAGGTCACCGCAGTCACTACCACTCCCAGCATCCTATGTGCGGTGTCAGGGCAGCATATATATATAGATATGTGATTGTGTGAGGGGAGGAGCTGTGTATCTATATTCTCCTCAGGGTCCCTCTTAGTTTCTCTTTCCTCGTGATGACGAGTTGGGTGCGGTTGGACACTAGAGACCATGGACGCATGCTGAACTTAGTTACTCAATACAGGGAAATAAATACACATGGGGGAAGAAAGGCATGCTGGGGTGAAGGGAAGAGGGAGGGAGTGCAGGGGGGTGAAGGGGGAGAGTGTGGGTAGATAAGGGAGGGGTATGGGGGAGTGAAGAGAAGGCGTGTGTGTGTGTGTGTGTGTGTGTGTGTGTGTGTTTGTGTGTGTAAGGATGGGAGGGTGTGGGTAGATAAAGGGTTTGGGGTGGGAGGGTACCGTGGTGAACACAGGGTTAGCTGGGCGCAGTAGTTTGTTGGCATGTGGTGATGCCGGAGCTCCATATAAACAGGGACGGTTTTAGACTAAATGTGGCCCTGGGCAAAGTTGAAGGTGGGGTCCCAAATAGTGAAATATTGTAGCAGCAATTTAAGGTCCCCATACATTTTACACTTTTGTTGGTGGTACCTGCTGCTCGTGGTGGGTTCGGCCATCAGTGTAAGGTGTATGGAGCTCTCTGGACAGTCCTCTGACAGATGATATCAGTGGACATAGGGGGTTAGGCTTGATGGAAAATCAACGCTTAAACTCTTTGTTCTCAGAGAGATAAGCCACCATCAGATCTCCCATAGAGAACACAGGAACACTCAGCTGTGCCAAACATTCCTGTGTATGGGGAGGACGGGGCCGGATGGGAGAGATAATTGTCAGCTGAAGGATTGTGGCCAGTTTAAGGGCCGTATTACACAGCCTGATATTCCGGAGAACTGAGCGCCAATCTGGTAGAATGGAGCTCGCTTTGAGAGTCTACAACATGGCTCGATTATCGTGCAGCAAAGGCTGATATATATCATTAGTAATGTCTGTGCAATCCTTGCTGTATATAGTAAACAATAAAGATATATACTACCTGATCACATTCCCCGGTGTCCTCAGGCCATGTCTGTGGGATCCCCCAGTCATCGCAGCTGCAGCTCTCACTTCTGGTCCCCTCTCAGCCAATCACTGGCCGTAACAAACAGACAAGGCCTGAGGACACCGGGGAACGTGATCAGGTAAGTAACAGCTTTATTATGTCATACGCACAATCATCAGCCAATGATTTTTACACTTGGCAAAAGACAATGATCAGTTGATGACTGTTGTCTTTATTACACAGAGCGATATCGGCCTGACAATTATCGGTCGGTATATTAGGGCCTTTAGTCACATTGAGTCAGTTCTGGACTGCCGCTACTGTACATGCCAGGACTGCCGCTACTGTACATGCCGGGACTGCCGCTACTGTACATGCCGGGACTGCCGCTAGTGGTGTAAACACAAAAACTATTTATATGCATTGTTTTAAAAAAAAAACTAAAAAAAAAAAACACTATATCAGGACCAAATGTTACCTCCATACCGTTTTTGAAGAAAACACACTATGTATAGGCCAATATTACCGCCATAGAGTGACCACTGCATAATGACACTATATACAGGCCAATATTAGCACCACAGAGTGACCACCACATGATGACTCTATATATACACCATATACAGACCAATATTACTGCCATACAGTGACCGCCACATAAAGACTCTATATATACCATATACAGAACAATATTACTGCCATAGAGTAACCACTACATAATGACTCTATATACACTATATAAATACCAATATTATCGCCATAGACTGACCACCACATAATGACCCTATATACAGACTAATATAACTGCCATAGAGTGACCGCCACATGATGACTCTATATACACTATAAACAGACCAATATTACCGCCATAGACTGACCACTGTATAATAACTCTATATACACACTATATACAGACCAATATTACCGCCATAGACTGACCACTGTATAATAACTCTATATACACACACACTATATACAGACCAATATTATGTGGCGGTCACTCTATGGCAGTAATATTGGTCTGTATATAGTGTATATATAGAGTCATTATGTGGTGGTCACTCTATGGCAGTAATATTGGTCTGTATATAGTGTGTATATATAGTCATTATGTGGCAGTCAATCTATGGCAGTAATGACTCTATATATACACTATATACAGACCAATATTACTGCCAAAGAGTGACCACTGCATAATGACTCTATATATGTACTAAATTTACCTTGAAATTCGTATTTCCTTGAGTCCGAGGCAGCACACAAATGGGTTAATGGATTCTCATTGATCCGGAGCAGAAGGGTTAATCTAGCAATAGAAACATAAAAATTAATGCACTGCACCTGGTGATCCCCTATAAGAGGCCTTAGGAAGACACAGACCCTTGTATTGTATGCAGCAATAAATTTATTAGGGGGGTAAGTTGTGCTGCCTCGGACTCAAGGAAATACAAATTTCAAGGTAAATTTAGTACTTCCTGATCGTCCTCGGCAGCACACAAATGGGACATTTAAAGCAATGACAAAACAAAGGGAGGGACAGTTAGGTAATAGCTCCTTGAAGTACGCTCAGACCAAAGGCTGACCCCTCAGATGCTGAAAGATCCAAGCGATAATGCTTCACAAATGTGGATGCAGATGACCAGGTTGCAGCTTTGCAAATTTGATCCAGGGGCACATGGTATCTCTCAGCCCATGAGGTAGCAGTGGATCTTGTAGAGTGGGCTCTCACAGAGATTGGTGACTGCAGACCTTCTGCAGAATAGCAATATTGGATAAGATCTTTAATCCATCTGGCCAATGTTGACTTGCTGGCCTTATTACCTTTATTGGGACCCTGGAACTGTAAAAATAGAGCTTCAGATTTTCTAATTCCAGCTGTTGTTTCAAGGTAAGCAGAAATTGCCCTTTTAATATCCAGAATGTGTAGAGCTGGATCTTGCGATTTATCCACCACCGGAAGGATGATTTCTTGATTTAAGTTCACTGTGGATGGCACTTTTGGCATGAATCCTGGCATTGTCCTGAGAACGACTTTGTCTGGAAGCAATCTTAAATAAGGCTCTTTACAGGAGAGAGCATGGAGCTCACTCACTGTCCTGGCGGAGGTAATAGCTATCAGAAACAAAGTTTTCCACGATAACCATTTCAGATCAGATGAGATTGGCTCGAATGGGCTTTCGGAGAGGCATTTTAGGATGATCGACAGGTCCCATGAAGGCACAGGACTATAGAAGGTAGGTCTTAGCTTGGAAACGGCCCTGAATAATCTAGAGATCAACGGTACTCTATTAAAGATGCCATTTAGATGGGCATTGATTGCGGTCAGATGAACTTTAAGCGTATTAAGCTTCAACCCCTTTTGGAAGCCTTCCTGGAGGAACTGAAGGACAGATGGAACTTGTTTCATATCCATATTATTTTGTTCACACCAGGAGCTATATATGTTCCATACTCTAGAATAGACTTTGAGAGTGGAGGGTTTTCTGGAAGCTAATAGAGTCTGAATGACCTCTGCAGACAAACCTTGACCTTCTAGAAACTGTTGTTCAAATTCCATGCTGTTAGATGTAACTTCAGCAGATTGGGATGATGTATTTCTCCTTGCTGTAGAAGATCCGGGTCTAGGGGAAGTTTCCAGAAGTCCCCGTTCGATAAGCTGGACACGAGCGGAAACCAGGCCCTGCAGGGCCAGTACGGGAGCACCACAATTGCTTTCACTTTCTCGTCCCGGATTTTCTTCAGAACCCTCGGGATTAGAGGGATTGGAGGGAAGGCGTATACAAATGTCTCCTTCCAAGAAATTGAGAGGCCGTCTACTGCTGTCGGATGATCCGACTTGGTGAGTGAACAGAAATTCTTGAGTTTGGTGTTGCGGCGAGTAGCCATCACATCCAGCTCTGGCTGACCCCATTTGTTCACTAGCTGATTGAAGATGGATTGTTTCAGTTCCCATTCCCCTGGGTGAACTGACTACCTGCTCAGCCAATCGGCCTTGGTGTTCAGGGTACCTTTGATGTGTACTGCTGTTAAGGAGAGTAGGTTGTCTTCCGCCCATCTCATGAGACGACCGCATTCTTTCTCTAGGACTGGACTCCGAGTCCCGCCCTGTTTGTTTATATAAAATACTGATGTTAGATTGTCCGACTGAACTTGGACTGCCGTTGATCGGAGGAGGTAGGCAAAGTGTAGTAGGGCCAACCGGACTGCTTTCAACTCCTTTATATTGGAAGAAAGATGGCGATCTGTTGGAAACCATTTCTTCTGGACCCAGTGCTCTTGAACATGAGCACCCCAACCGGAGTTTGAGGCATCCGTGGTGAGGATATTCGTCTGAGGAGAGATTAGACTCCTTCCCATCCGTAGACGAGATGGAGTAAGCCACCACTTTAGGTCTATCTTGAGCTGATGACATATTGGCATGGATGATTCCAACTGCTTCGGTGACTTGTTCCAATGTTTCAAGATTTGGCTCTGGAGAACTCTGATATGAGCTTTGGCCCACAGGCCGGCTTCTATGGAAGAGGTCAGCATTCCCAGGACCCTTATGGCATATCGGATAGAACATATGCGTTTGGAGATTAAGGAGGACACTGCTTTTCTGATGTTTGATACTCTCTCTTCTGTCAGAGAAAGACGCATCTTCTGAGAGTCTATGATAAAGCCTAGGTAAGTGATTTTTGTGGAAGGCTGTAATTTGGACTTCTTTTGGTTTATGATAAACCCATGAGTCTCCAGAGCTTGGACTGACACATTTAGATGTTGAAGAAGGAGAGTCTCTGATGGAGCGGAGATTAGCTAGTCGTCTAAGTAAGGGGTTATACATATCCCTTGTAGTCTGAGATAGGCCGTAAGGGTAACTGCGATCTTCGTAAATACCCGAGGTGCCGATGTTATCCCGAAGGGAAGACATGTGAACTGGAGATGACGTACTTCGTGATGATGTGCAACTGCCACTCGGAGATATTTGCGGTGAGTATCTCTGATGGGAACATGAAGGTACGCATCTTGGAGATCTATTGTAGCCATGTAGTCTCCTTTTTGAATATTCAGGATGGCTGATTGTATTGTCTCCATTTTGAATTTTCTTTTCACGAAGAATTGGTTGAGATAAGTCAAATCGATGATTAATCTCCAGCCTCCCCCTGCCTTGGGTACTGGAAAAACGGGTGAGTATACCCCTGTGCCTCTTTCTTGCTCTGGAACGTTTTCTAGAGCACTCTTGTCGATGAATTCTTGGAGGAGAAGATGAATGACCTGATCTTTGTTTTTGTTTAAAACAAATCGGTCTGGGGGATGTTCTTTTAGCTCCATAGAGTAGCCTCTTAGAATTGTGGAGGTGACCCAGGCGTTCGAGGATGTCTGTGACCAGATAGTGGCAAAATTTTTGAGCCTTGCCCCCACCTGAGGAGGATGAGACCTGACGTCATGCCCGATCTTCTTTGGAATTGGGTTTCTTTCTGGTGTTGGAGCGTGATTGTTGCTTGTTTCCCCTGTATTGTCCTCGTCCTCCTGAGGAACGAAAATTATATCGCCTCTTGGGTGACCTTCGGTTCTTATAAGACTTGTAAGGATATTTCTTCAGAGGGAAAACTGGACCCTTGTTTCCATTTAATTTATTCAGTATCTCATCTAATTTTGGACCAAATAATGAAGATGGATCAAATGGCACAAAATGGTTTTTGGAAGGAACATTACCGCTCCATTGCTTCATCCATAGCATGCGACGGTCAGCATTGGATAGAGCCATAGCCTTAGAGGTAAACCTGAGGTTGTCTAGAGGGCTATCACACTGAAAATCTGCGGCAGACTTCATGACTTCCATGTTGTCAAGCAGCTCTTCTCTTTTGACACCATCCTCAATTGGGGGCTAGGTTCACACTATGTAACTGTGCGGCTGTATTTTTTATGCGGCTGTAAATGTGCGGATGAAACTACGGCCGTGGGAAAAAATAGACATGCGGCTCAAAACATACGGTCATGTACTTGGAAATCTGGTTCAACTAAAAATAACAAATAAAATCTTAAGAAAGTGATGCAAACACCTCTGGATGCATCTGGGAAAGCAGGGAACACAGTTTACATGAATTGCTATTACCGGGGTTTGCGATCCTCTGCACTAATGCCGATGTCTCTCATGGTTAATCTATTAAAATAATAAAACACATTTTCTTTGTAATAAAGTCCCTTTCGTTGTTCAATAATTTAATTCTAACGAATCCATCATTTTGCAATTAAATATACTGTTAAAATAAATAGATATATAAATAAATGTATATTTATATATATATTTATTTTTTGACAGTATATTTAATTGCACAATGATGGATTCGTTAGAATTAAATTATTGAACAACGAAACTGAATTTATTTAATCGAAAATGTGTTTTACTAATTAAATATTAATTAGTACAGGAAGCTCCATAAGCCGTTAATTCATATTGCCGGCAATAGAGCTTTCTGTACTAATCATCACTTTACTTTAATGAAAACATCAAATGTTTCTTCTAATTATGTTATCACAATAGCATTATTAGAAGAAACATTTAGAATTATATGTGCGCTCAGCTGATTGGCTGATCGGCTGAGCGCACATATAAAGAGCCGGTCCGCAGTACAGTGACTTCATTGTGCTGCGGACCAGCGAAGAGGACACATCGGGGTAAGTATAGAGCTCTCCCCACCCCCTCCCCGGCACTGCACCCCTCCCAGCAAGGAAGGGGGGGTCAGTTAACCCCTTCCTTGCTGGGATGGGTCCAGTCTGACATCAGTCTGGCCCCCAAGGGGTTAAGGGGGATGCAATACATCCTCCCTTAACCCCTTGGGGGCCAGACTGTAAGCAGCGATCTGTAAAGATGCTGCATACTGTAAGGTGCACAACACCGCTCACAATGATGGGTGTTGTGCTCCTGTTTGTGTGTTTTTTGTGTGTTTCTCCCTTTTTGTTTTTCAGATATCGGTATCCTGGGGATTACGTCGGATTCCGTGGACTACGTCGATGACCAGCGTTTTTTTAATTTTTTTTTTTAATAAAATGGTCAATGAGGGGTGTGGGGGTGTTTTTATTTGAATAAAAAAAATTTTTAACTTGTGTCTTGTCTTTATTTCTTTACTTTATAGACTTAGTAGTGGAAGCCGTCTAATAGACGGAATCCATTACTAAGTTGGGGCCTAGTGTTAGCCGGTATAAAATGGCTAACACTAACCCCCTATTATTACCCCAGTACCCAATGCCACCAGGGGTACTGGGAAGAGCCGGGTGCCAGTGGTCCCGGAGCGTCAAAATTGGCGCTCCTGGACCGGGCGGCAGCAGGCTGGTAAGATTTAGGCTGGGGAGGGCCTAAACCAATGGCTCTTTCCACCCTGGTGTTACCAGGCTGCTGTCGTTTGGTTTTTAACCCGGCTGGTTATAAAAATAGGGGGGACCCTATGCGGTTTTTTTTTTAAATAAATAAATCATTAATAAATCATTGCCGGCTATTTTTGAAGTACTCCGTACGGACCGCCTGTCAATCCACGTCCGCATGTCCAGCCGCAAACAATGGTCTTGTTCATTTTTTACGGGTCCGTTTACGATCGGGCCGTAGATTCATACATAGTGTGCACTGTGCAGCCGTATATCCTATACTTTCCAGCGTACGCATGAACCACCAAAAATACCGCCGCACAATTACAGCCGCAAATACAGCCGCACAGTTACATAGTCTGAACCTGGCCTCATGATGCAATTGGCGAAGCCACAGACGCAGAGCTCTGGCCACAGGGATAGTAGACATACTGATCTTGGAGGAGGAGGCTGCAGCAGCGGTATACACCTTTTTACACAGGGAATCCGCCCTCCTTTCCATAGGATCAGGGTCTGTGTCTTCCTAAGGCCTCTTATGGGGGATCACCAGGTGCAGTGCATTAATCTTTATGTTTCTATTGCTAGATCAACCCTTCTGCTCCGGGTCAATGAGAATCCATTAACCCATTTGTTTGCTGCCGAGGACGATCAAGAAACACTATATACAGACCAATCTGTATATATATGGTCTGTATATAGTGTGTATATATAGAGTCATTATGTGGTGGTCACTCTATGGCAGTAATATTGGTCTGTATATAGTGTGTATATATAGAGTCATTATGTGATGCTCACTCTATGGCAGTAATATTGGTCTGTATATAGTGTGTATATTTAGTCATTATGTGGCAGTCACTCTATGGCAGTCAGGGGTCTAGCTAATGTCTCCTGGGCCCTGGTGCGAGAGGTCAACTTGCCCCCCCCCCCTTTCACGACCAAGTGATGCTACTGGTAGGTGTATGTGTGTGTATGTATATATATATATATATATATATATATATACACATACACACATATATATATATACACACTCCAAGACAGATATTACCAATAACACCAGCATATAGGAAGTGAAAATATTATCACCATATATATTACCGCCATACTGTTACTGTATACTGAGACCAATATTGCCAATAATACCAGTATACAAGGGGCAAATATTAACACCACACCACAACCACTACCATTACCACCACATTGTTACTGACCAAAACCAGTATACTGAGACCAATAAAACACAGTACTGGATAACAAGTAACAAATATTACCACCACATACTGACTAACACCGCCACATACCGACTAACACCGCCACATACCTACTAACACCGCTACATACTGACTAACACCACCCCTGCTACTGAATAAGATCCGGGGGTGCCCCATCCTATCCCCGGCAGCGCGGCGCATCAGTGAGCTCCCTGTACGCCGGGGCTGGGACTTCTGACACAGGAAGCGTCTCTGACGTGTGCTTCCTGTGCCGGAAGTCAGGGCCCCAGGCAGCTCACTGATGCGCCGCGCTGCCGGGGACACCCCCGGCAGCCGCGCATCAGCCGGGGGCCCGGACGAGCACGCTCTTGTGACCGCAAGCAAATCAATGCTTGCGATCACAAGAGTAATTTAAGGGGGAAGCAGTGCAGTGGCAAGGGGGCCCGCTACGAGGGGGGGCCCGCGAGGGCCCCCAGGGGGGGTAGCTACGCCACTGATGGCAGTAATATTGGTCTGTATATAGTGTGTGTATATATAGAGTCATTATGTGGCGGTCACTCTATGGCAGTAATATTGGTCTGTATATAGTGTTTATATATAGTCATTATGTGGCAGTCAATCTATGGCAGTAATGACTCTATATATACACTATATACAGACCAATATCACTGCCAAAGAGTGACCACCGCATAATGACTCTATATATACAGTAATATTGGTCTGTATATGGTGTATATAGAGTCATTACGTGGCGGTCACTCTATGGCCGAAATATTGGTTTGTATATAGTGTATATATATATAGAGTCATTATGTGGCGGTAACTCTTTGGCGGTAATTACTTTATATATACGCTATATACAGACCAATATTGCCGCCATACAGTGACTGCCGCATAATGACTCTATATACACACTATATACTGACCAATATTACTGCTATAGAGTGACCACCATCTAAAAGACTGAATATCACCTTATTCTTTTCTCAATAAAATACACCGTATTTCCTTAGTGACATCATCATACACTATACCAGTTGTACCAGTACCCCATCAACCCCCCCCCCCCCAGCAGGGCCGGGACAAAGAGTAGGCAGGGGTAGGCGATGGCCTAGGCAGGGGCGTAGCTAAAGGCTGATGGGCCCTGGTGCAAAATGTTAGCTTGGGGCCCCCCATCTCACCCGATCAGGCAAAGTCCTATCTAACGTTATATCCAATTACTCTAATGTTCTAATGCACGGCCACTGCCTCCACCTCATGTACTGCACTACTGCCCCCTATAATTAGTGGACTGTACTGTGTCATTGTCTAATGAACTGCCAGTTGGAAACGATGGGGGTTGTAGTGCTGTAACCTGAAGAGCCACATGCTGCAAAACTACAACTCCCATAATAAACAGTCAGCAGGGCACGATGAAGTTTGAACTTCTGCAACCTGGAGAAGTCACCTGATATCACCTGCAGTCCTATGTAACACCACAGATAACAGTGATATCCCTCTGATTTCAGATAATGTAGTAGTCACCTGCAGTCCTATGTAACACCACAGATAACATAGTAATATCCCTCTGAGTACAGATAATGTAGCTGACACCTGCAGTCCTATGTAACACCACAGATAACACAGTGATATCTCTGAGTACAGATAATGTAGTAGATGTCCCCTGCAGTCCTATGTAACACCAAAGATAACACAGTGATATCTCTGAGTACAGATCATGTAGTAGATGTCCCCTGCAGTCCTATGTAACACCACAGATAACACAGTGATATCTCTGAGTACAGATAATGTAGATGTCACCTGCAGTCCTATGTAACACCACAGATAACACAGTGATATCTCTGAGTACAGATAATGTAGTAGCTGTCACCTCGGGGCGCCCCTACTTAATAATGTTCTACAAAATAAGAAAACCGTCATACAGTGACTCACAGGTGACGTCTTCTTTGATCTGAGGCCTCACTTTCCCTTTTCCTCTCCATCCGGCCCAGTCCTCCATGATGATTCCTTCCAGATATGTTTCATCTTTTCAGAACCTGCGAGACAAACAATTTAGGCTCCGCACATTTCTAGCAACTTCCTTCCCTTTCCCCCTCCTGTAGGCTCCCATAGTAACTGCGCTGTCTGGTGTTATGTGCAGTAAAGCGACTAGAAATGTGCGTTACCCCTGTATGTAGGATCCCCTGCTGTGCCCCCTGTATGTAGGATCCCCTGCTGTGCCCCCATGAACTAATAATGCCCCCAGAGGTGCCCCCATGAGCTAATAATGCCCCCAGAGGTGCCCCCATGAGCTAATAATGCCCCCAGAGGTGCCCCCATGAACTAATAATGCCCCCAGAGGTGCCCCCATATACTAAAAATGCCCCCAGAGGTGCGACCATGAGCTTATAATGCCCCCAGAGGTGGCCCCCATTAGCTAATAATGCCCCCAGAGGTGCCCCCATGAGCTTATAATGCCCCCAGAGGTGCCCCCATATACTAATAATGTCCCCAGAGGTGCCCCCATATACTAATAATGCCCCCAGAGGTGCCCCCATATACTAATAATGCCCCCAGAGGTGCCCCCATACAATAATAATGCTCCCAGAGGTGCCCCCATGAACTAATAATGCCCCCAGAGGTGCCCCCATATACTAATAATGCCCCCAGAGGTGCCCCCCATTAGCTAATAATGCCCCCAGAGGTGCCCCCATATACTAATAATGCCCCCAGAGGTGCCCCCATACACTAATAATGCCCCCAGAGGTGCCCCCATATACTAATAATGCCCCCATACCCTAATAATGCCCCCAGAGGTGCCCCCATACACTAATAATGCCCCCAGAGGTGCCCCCTATGAGCTAATAATGCCCCCAGAGGTGCCCCTAAAAAAAACAAACATCCTACTTACCTAATCCGCACTGTGGCTGCAGGCAGCAGCTCTTCCTCCTCTTCTGGCTCCATCTTGTAAGCTGCAGGGATGGGACCTCCGGCAGGCGTGATGACGTCACATCATCATGCCTGCCGGAGAGGTCACGGCCCGGCCTCCCATAGGCTGCTGGTATGAAGTGCCGCGGCCTATGGGAGGGAATACAGGAGGAGGACGCTGACAGGTCCTGCTCCTGTATCCTGATCGCTTTAATGTTCCGCCCGCTCACTGTGCGGGCGGAACATCAAAGCGATCTGTGCATCCCGAGAAGTTGCGCGGCCGCAGCTTCTTGGGAAGCTCAGAGACAAGTGGCAAGGGGGGCCATGCGGGCCCCCCTAGCGTAGGGGCCCGGTCGCCATGGCGACCTCTGCGACCCCTATAGCTACGCCACTGGCCTAGAGCGCAAAACGATAGTAATGTGTATCTGTCCCACAGTACCGAGCAGGGAGGGAGGGGATAGGTAGTTAGATGAACAGGCACCTCTCTCCCTCCCTGCTTGGTGACCTCCATTTGGGGAACTCACCCCAAAATGACGTAATCAGGAAAGCAATTAATCGTCACTGGTTTATTTTGGAAAGCGACCCAGATCTTAAAGAAATAGCTTCCCGCAAGCCAGGTATCACACACAGGCGTAACAAAACTATCGGAGATATGCTTAGTGACAGCAGTGATTGTAAACAGAATACAAACTGGCTATCTTCTTCACTGCCCAAAGGCAACAAGAAGTGCGGCCAATGCAACTACTGTCAGTTTTTCATGAACACAGCGTATATATGCTTAGGGGGAAAGGAATGTTTCATCACTGATTTTATCACATGTAAAACCACATATGTGGTATATGCGATTGTCTGCCCTCTGGCAGAGATACAAAGAGCACATGTACTCTGTCAGGACAGGGAAGGGCTAGCCTCGCTTAATTAAACATATCAGAGAACAGCACGGGGGAGACACTAGAGGTGTCAAGTTCCTAGGCCTGGAAAGGGTTAACCCACAGAAAGGAGGGGCAGACCGGCGCCAAGTATTACTGAGAAAAGAATCTCTGTGGATAGCTGGTCTTGAGGCAACTGGATCCCTAGGTTTAAATGAAAGAAATGACCTAAGCGTCTTTTTGTAAGTTTGTTTTTATATTACACACAATGTATTTGTTTTTATGCAAATAAGGTCACATGCACCTCCCCGGTCCCTATTTCACATCCCTTCCACCTGCAGGGGGCGTACTGTTAGGCCAGAAGATAGGCTGGTATAGCCTGAAACGGTCGTCACCGCAAGAGGCGCGTTGAGCCCCCTGTTCCATCCCCTCCCCGCTATGTGTAAATTCACACAATAAAGATTTGCCTGATTGCATCGGATCCGGTGAGAACTTGTTTTCTCTTACCTCATCATTTAAAAAAATATGTTTTGGCTGGAGTTGTCTTTTAAACCCCTTAACAACCATGGACGTACAGTTACACCCTCGGCGCCTGAGCTTTAATGCAGGAGGGCATAAATGTTACGGGGGTTAAAGCTATGGAGTGAGCTCGGAAGATATGACCCGCCATTAACCCCTTAAATGCCGCTATCGTGCCACAGTGTTTAAGTGTAGGTGACAGGAGACGCTCCTGTCACTTACTGATCACAGAAGATCACAGATATTTACAAATATAGAACGTATCCAATGATCAACTATTTACAAATATAAGCTACACATACTTTAAGTGGTCTTTTTAAATCACATTTATTTTCAATATTTTAGGAGGGGGGGATAAAATAAAATAAAAAAAAGAAATATATATATATATATATATATATATATATATATATATACCTTTTTATTTTTCTATTTTGGATTTTTGTCCCTACTTTTTTTGTTATTCCTTTTGTTGTGTACACCATACTATTTGGGGAATAATATTTTACCTTTTTGTGTGATTAAATACATATTATTTTTAATATAACTATCGCCCATTTCCTTATCTGTCTTTACTTGAGGAGCTTTAGCTGTACTTCTAACACATTTATTCTCTCTATCCCTTTGGGTATAAGGGACATAAGGGTAACTTTGTAAGATAGCTCATAACAGTAGAGCTCGCATGGCTCATTGATTTGAACTATTGTATGTCTGCATTGTTGTTGATCCTGATAAAATCCTCCAGGATCTATACTTGTCTAGTTCCTCCTCCCCCCTTTTTTTTTTTTCCTCTTTCTTTCTGCTACATTACTTTGAACCTTTTATCAACTATCTGTGACTCAATATTTGGCCGCTGTAAGGGTACTATTACACGGAACGATAATCGGCCGAATTGGCCCGATTCAGCCGATTATCGCTCCGTGTAATAAATGCAACGATCAGCCGATGACAACGATCATCGGCTGATCGTTGATATAGGTTAGACCCTATTTTCGTCGGGTGCCGACCGCGCACTGCTGCGTGTAATAGCGGTGCGTGGCCGGCGACTAACGATATACATTACCCATCCACGTTCCAGGGCTGCTCCTGCGGTCCGCTTCTCCCGGGGTCCCGCGTGCGCTCTAGCTTCACAGAGGCCTGTCAGCTGATAGGCCGCTCAGCCAATCACAGGCCGCGGCGGTCCCGGCCTGTGATTGGCTGAGCGGCCTACCAGCTGACAGGCCGCTGTAAAGCTAGAGCGCGCATGGGACCCCGGGAGAAGCGGACGGCAGGAGCAGCTCTGGAACGTGGATGGGTAATGTATGCCAGTTTAGCAAGGGATGCAAGGACATCGGTAACAATGTCCTTGCAGCTCTTGTCAAACGATTATCGGGCCGTGTAATAGGCCCAGTAAACGAGCAACGATCTAGCAGATCGCTGCTCGTTTACAGGTATTATCGGGCCCTGCTCGGCCCGTGTAATACCATCCTAAGTGTTACTCCCTCGGGAGTCCTTTGATGACTCTTATGGTGCCTTTACACAGAGAGATTTATCAGACAGATCTTTGAAGCCAAAGCCAGGAATGGATTTGAAAAGAGGAAAAATCTCAGTCTTTCCTTTATGCCCTGTTCCCTCGTTATAGTCTGTTCCTGGCTTTGGCTTCAAAAATCTGTCAGATAATTCTCTCTGTGTAAAGGCACCCTTACTCTTCTTACTGCCTTAAACTGCCATCATTAGCCTTTAGACCAGGGGTCTCAAACTCAATTTACCCGGGGGCCGCTGGAGGTAGAGTCTGGGTGAGGCTGGGCCGCATCAGGGTTTCCACAAGAAAAGCTCTTACAAAAACATTCCAATGTCATCAAATGTAATTATTATTATTCAGATTCAAATGTCTGTATTGAGAGTTCCTTAACATTTAACTTTCTGAACATGAAAGTTACATCAGGTGACTCACAGGGGACGTCTTCATTGATCGGAGTTCTTCCCTTTTTATCATCTTCTCATTCTCTCCTGGGCCATTGTGAGAACTTCTTCGAGCCATGAATCTACAGAATCTACCAGAGAAACATATTAGGCTCCTCACACTGGCACCATCCTCATCTCTCTACTAACTGCACATCTGTATTGGCCCCTTTACAGCCTCATTTAGTAGGTAGGCTGACTCTATGTGACCCCCCTTATAGTATTTACCTCCCTCTGTGTAGAGATGGCCCCTTGCTCAGTCTTCCATATAGATGGCCCCATGTGCATCTCCTTGGGAGCCCCTCTCTGTGTAGTCCCCCTATAGTAGATGCCCCCATGTAGTCCTCTCCCTATCTTTCCCCCCCATATAGATGCCTCCTTTATGTTGCCCCCTTATCTCCCCCCATATAGAAGCCTCCTTTATGTTGCCCCCCTTATCCCCCCCATATAAATGCCTCCTTTATGTTGCCCCCCTTATCTCCCCCCATATAGATGCCTTCTTTATGTTGCCCCCCTTATCTCCCCCATATAGATGCCTCCTTTATGTTGCCCCCCTTATCTCCCCCCCATAAAGATGCCTCCTTTATGTTGCCCCCCTTATCTCCCCCCCATAAAGATGCCTCCTTTATGTTGCCCCCTTATCTCCCCCCCCATATAGATGCCTTCTTTATGTTGCCCACCTTATCTCTCCCCCATATAGATGCCTCCTTTATGTTGCCCCCCTTATCTCCCCCCCATATAGATGCCTCCTTTATGCTGCCCCCTTATCTCCCCCATATAGATGCCTCCTTTATGTTGCCCCCCTTATCTCCCCCCATATAGATGCCTCCTTTATGTTGCCCCCCTTATCTCCCCCCCCCCCATATATATGCCTCTTTTATGTTGCCCCCTTCTTAACTTTTTCCCCATATAGATGCCTCCCTTATCTTTCCCCCCAAATAGATGTCTCCCTTATAAATGCCCCCCCCCCCCTCTTTGTAGATGTTGTCCCCATATCTTGTCCCCCGCAGAATAGATAAAGAACAAAACAAAAAAACAACTCACCTAACACCTCGATCCTCCGTCGCAGCTCTCTTCTTACGGACGGACCCCCGGCTGATGCTGCCTCCCTGGGGGTGTCCCCGGGATTCCAGGGCAGCACGCGCACCAGGGAGCTGTGTGCGCCAGGCTGTTACTTCCGGGTCAGCGCTCCCTGACCGGGAAGCAACAGCCGCTGCGCACACAGCTCCCTGGTGCACGTGCTGCCCGGGAATCCCGGGGACACCCCCAGTGAGGCAGCTTCAGCCGGGGGCCGTCCAAAACAAACAGTGTTTTGCTTGCGGTCACAAGAGTGATCGATCAATGGGCCGGGCGGCGGAGGCGGGCCGCTGGGCAGTAAAGTGGTGGGGGCCGCAAACTTGTGTCCCGCGGGCCGCAGTTGGCCCGCGGGCCGCGAGTGTGAGACCCCTGCTTTAGACCCTCACAAATTATAACCTGGTGGGTTCCTTCCCCACGTCTCACTCTAGCACTCACTACTTAGCCTTAAGGATAGTCTGTTTGCTGGCTACTTATGTTGTTGGTATATTTTCCTAGTTTAAGTAGCCCACAATGTGTCAATACGTACGCATTTTTCTTTCTGATACGGCTCTGTAACTTGTTGTTCATGACACAGATGTAATCTTTGTCTTTGTCTCTACATTTTTGTACCTCTTTTATAAAACTCTCAATAAAATACCTCCAGGATCTATTTTATGTCTGCGTGGTGGATCCTGATGACACCCTCTGGGATCTATTGTATGTCTGTGTAGTGGTGGATCCTAATGACATCTTTCCACACAACATCAAAACATTAAAGTGTCACTGTCGTTTACATTTTTTTTTGCAGAAATCAATAGTACAGGTGATTTTAAGAAACTTGGTAATTGAGTTTATTAGCCGAAAAATGCATTTTTATCATGAAAAAGCAGTTTGAAGCTCTCCCCCCGTCTTCATTGTTCTCTATGGAGGGGTGGGGGGGGGGTTGGAGGGAGATGAGGCACCAAAACAGGACAATAGGAGTTAATTTACAGCTACATCACCAGGCTATCTCCTCTGAAGTCAGCACTGACCTCTCTGACCTCTGAATATCTGCTTTAACACAGGTCCCGCTGTGTAATCCTTTGTTCTCTGCTCTCTGCTGCCTCCTTCCTCCTCCCCCTGCATAGAACAGACAGGCCCTGACTGATGTAAAAGAGTCGAGATTTCCTGATAATAAGCATTGAACAAGAGAGAGGAGGGGGGACCTGGGGAAAGTCTTTTTGAATTCAGATAATGGAATATTTGCCTAATAAACCCAATTACAACATTTCTTAAAATCGCCTGGACTATTGATTTCTGTAAAAAAAAAATGAAACGACAGTGACACTTTAAGCCTCTTTGTTGCATATGGTCTGTGAGTGTGTGCAGTTGGAGGATTTCTGGAAATGAGTTTTGAAGGTATTCAAACTGTTTACTCTGCAAGTCTTCCCCTGAACCCTAGAGTATGTATCTTAGGGATTCTAGATTTCCTGGACACGGATAAGCGTAGCCTTATAGCAGTACAGAGACTGCTTTATCAGGCCCGCAAAGTTATAGCAGCACATTGAATACAGTCGAGTCAACCCCGGGTGCGAGAATTTATTAATAAAGTGAACAACATCGTATGGTTAGAACTAGGGAGGTTCGGGTTCGTAAGAACCTGAACTCTCAGCAATGATTCCTGCTGTCTGCTCGCTCCATGGAGAGGGTGGATACAGCGGGAGGACCGCCTGAAAAACTGGGATACAGGCTATGGCTGTATCCCAGTTTTCCAGGCAGTCCTCCCGCTGTATCCACCCTCTCCACGGACCGGGCAGACAGCAGGAATCATTGCCGAGAGTTCAGGTTCGGACCATCCCTAGTTAGAACAATCTGTATGCATTAAATGGAAATGTAGCCACTTGCTAGATGGAAGTGTGACGCCACTACTGTGGTGGATGGGCGAGATACAGCCGGACCTTAGGGTTTTGCCACGTGACGCCAGTGCCTGGTGGGCACACAGGTGTGTTGGCATGCCTGCTTTTAGAGTGTAAGGCTGGTTGTACCCTTTTCCCCTGTGGTCTGTGTCCTGTCAGGTTGCTGCAGGGTCCCTTGAATAATGTAGTCACAGGTGGCCAGAGCGGTGTAATGACCCTCCCAAATAGTGGTAGGACCCACCACCCACAGAAATGGGAAATGTCCCAAGGTTGCGGTGCAAGTGCTGTGCAGGTGGAGGTGAATGATCACAGACAGAGTTGATAACGTTGACTTGTTTTACTACTTGTTAATGTGCAGCAGGGAATACAACGATTCTTGAGTTGACACAGTTCCAATAAATTCACGAACATAGAACCACCAGATCTGTATGATCAGTGCTGAGTACAATGTAGTGTAGTTGATAAGGTTGTACTGAGGTAGCGTAGTAGAGAGGAGGATGCCGTGAGAGTCTCAACCCAAGTAGTAATGTGCTCCGCCTGATTTTGTAGTGTAGACAAGAATATTGTAGAAGAAGAAGAAGAAACAACAACCTATGCCCATCTATTGACCTGTTCCTATAGTCTTCGCACCACCTTATGCCCACTAGCTTCAGCTAAACCATACTAATGGGTGACACAGGCCCCAGACCCTGTTACTTGGGATGAGCGGAATGGTCAGAATTTTCTGGTTGCACCCATGCTGCGAGATAGAGTTCATAGACTTTCCGTAACTTTGCTCTGCCCGGATCAGTTCCTAGCTCTTTGGCTCTTTAGTGGATACTGTCCTGCACTGTAGCTACTCCTAGTCCATAGCGTGGGTTGAGATGATCTATTGGCTAGTCCTCTCCTGAAGGGTTTAGCACTGCAATATGTAGGGTTTAGGTAGTTCAAGAAAGATGCTTGTAAGAGGTGACTGTACTGCGTCCTACCCATGCGGGGCACTGACTAAGACTGCCACTTTTTAGGGGGGACCTGGCAGAGGGCCAGGGCCCAGGCAAAACCACTGTGTAGAGCTATCTGAGCTGCATCCTTTCTCCACAGAATCTCAACTAAGACTCCTCCCTCACCCAAGGCACTAACTTCCTAACCAGCGTGTAAAACGCGCTGTGGTTGGGTGGAAAGAGTGCAATAGAAGAGCAGAAAGGGAAGAGGTGATAGGATAGAAGAAAGTAGAGATCCTACTGGTTCACAGAATCTGGTATACACAAACACAATGACCCTTTGAGACACTTCAGCTGCAATAGGACTACACAAAGTACAGACTTTTACGAAGGGTGTGGATAACAGTAACACCCCTAGTGCGACACCACAGCTAGACTTCCCGGGTCTTTCCTTTAGAACACTATTACAGTGCCGCAGACTCCCGCTTCGTCTACTACGCACCCAGATTGTCAGTTAGCCCCATTCCTTGCTAATGCATATATGTATGAGTTGTCATAAAGATGCTATGAAGTTTTGCTATGAACAACTGTACATGTATAACATTTTGTGATCCTCCTTGTGCATTGTTCTTCTGCTTCGATTTGTAAGATTTCTTTCATTCCTTTTCTTGTTTTTTTTTTTTGTTTTTTTTTCCTTTTTGGCACTGTTTCTAAGTGTTTCAGTGGCAGGGATTCATCAACACCACAGCCTATCCCTAAGGAATACAAATCAATGAATATATCCAAAAAAAGGATTACAACAATAAAAAAAAGTAGAAAGTGAAAATACCCCAAGTCAGAAAAAAAAGTTGGAAAAGACAAAATAGATAAACTTTTCATCATAAATCTGGGTAAAATTCAGTTGACAGATAAGCAGACCTCCCATCCTGATAAAGGACTTAAATCCGCTCCAAGTAAAAAACTGAACAAATAATACTAATAATAATACTAATAATACTTACAAGAAGTGTAAAAATCGGAAAACTAAATACCCCAAACAATAGACCCAGTTTTATCTTCAACAAGTGGGAACCGCTATGGGGGCCAGGTTTGCCCCAAGTTATTAGAATCTATTAATTGAATTTTGGGAGCAGCTTTCCATCACCTCGCTTCTTAGGACAAGCTTGGTCCTCTGGAAAAGATATATACGGTAGGCAATATGATCATAATATAGTGTGACACCAGGAAAACATAAGATGAATTCCGATCTACGATCAACAATAATGAATTCAATCTCTAGCAATGTTAAATTTCTGAATCTACAAATCTCAGTTGTAGACAATAAACTGGAATGTCATCTTAATAGCCAACAGCTAGAAACTGTTATATTTTACATTGCAGCTTACACCTACCACAGTGGCTTTTAAATGTACCTGTCAGGATCCTGACATTTTATTATTTGACTACTAGAGGCCGCCATTTAAAGTTTTAAATAATTGTGCTGTACTTCCACATCTTACCATTGGATGCTGCTGTTTTGCCCTTCTACTTCTTCAAGATGGTAACTGTGTACAGTGTGGAGGCCATCTTGCTTCCGGTTTGGGCCTAATTCTGACCATGTGGCAATGTATATATTGCTTAAACATTGTGGCTTGTTTCAGCCTCCTGCTCCTCAGAACTGTCTTCTCCAGACTGTTCATGAACCTTATTGGATTATCCTTATCTACCTTTAAGCTGCTTGGCTTTGGACCAATATAAGAGAATAAAATGCAAAGGAAGAAAAATTTGAACATTAAGCCAATTAATTTACTAAAAAAGAGAAACAATACCCAGAATGGATACTATCTGAAGCCCCCAATAAAGAGGGATCCTGGCAACATCTTTCAAGATCTATTATATGTGTGGTGGTGGATCCTGCCGACATCTTCCGGCATTCACTGTACATCTGTATGATGATAGATCCTGCCGACATCCTCTGGGATCTACTATATATCTTTGTGGTGGTGGATCCTGACAGCATCTTTTGAGATCCTGTATACATCTGTATGGTGATGGGTAGTGCCGAAAACTTCCAGGGCCCACTGAATATCTGTGTGTTGGTGGATCCTGACAATATCTTCGAGGATCTATTATATGTGTGGTGGTGGATCCTGACGACATCCTATGAACCAGTCCACCAACCAGAAACAAGAATTTCTGGACCTGTATTTACCAAGGATAACACAATTATCAAAACCAGCCTATATCATAAGGAAACAGCCACAAATAGTTTTCTGCACTCCCAGGTTTCACCCAGAACATATGCAAGTTGTGCCATAGTGGTGGGACAATTCCAAAGGCTCAAGCGGATTTGTACAGCTATGGATGATTACAAAACGGAGAGTGATCTCTAGGGCACACCAGAAGGGTCCCATCCTTACTGAGGATGGAGTAACAAGATATTTTTTAAATAAATACAATAACCCCCGTGGAATGAATGAGGAGATACTCGTCACTGCTTTTTATAGGACATGATCATGCTATTGTGGGATTGTACCTATTAATATTTATATAAGATTTCCCAGTCCGGATTGGTAGAATTGTATAGATGTTACCAGGGCAGGCTCTAGGTTTTTGGGGGCCCTTGGGTGAGAGAGCCTCAGCGGGCCCCTCATCCATCCACTATGCAGCCATCATCCACACACTATGCAAAATCACATGCAATTCTTTACGGGGTACAAGATGACTTTTTAACCCCGAAAAATCTTCTCAGAAGTTGGGGGTTGTCTTATACGCCGGGTGTGGTCGCCCCATACGGTAAGGGGGGGGCTCGAAAATGGCTGCATCCCCACCGTATGGCGCGACCACTGTAAAAAAACGCCAAACAGTTAACTCACCTGGAGCACGTTCCCGGCACTGCAGGCAGTGTGACGTACACTGACTGCGGCGGGGATCCCCAAAGCTCTCCCGAGCAGCCGAGCGTCTCATCGGAGAAGCTCGGAGACGTTCGGCTGCCAGGAGACCTTTGGAACAATGACAGAGGCTTCAGGTACTTCCGGATCCCCCGAAGCCTCTGTCATTCTTACAAAGCTCTCCCGGCAGATGAGCGTCTCCGGTGAGACGCTCGGCTGCTCGAAAGAGCTTTGGGGATCCCGGCACAGTCAGTGTAGGTGCGCGGAGGCCGGGAACGAGCCCCAAGTGAGTTAACTGTTTGGTTTTTTTTCATTTAGCTGCAGTTAACATTTTCCGGCATATAGGGTGAACCCCTGACAATTATCTTAAAAGTCAGGGGTCGTTTTATACGCCGGAAAATACGGTATGTAAACATTACATGACATAAACCTTTGGATTATGTGAAGAAATCTGAGACACCACTAACATACACAAACACACATTACTGACACAGACACTGACTGACACTGGCTGACCGACACAGACACTGACTGACACACAGCATTTACAGCTTAGTCTTCTCCCTCCTCCTCTCTGTCAGGCTGACCCCACACTGTAAGGTTAAGGACCTTCGGGTCATGTGATCAGGTCCTTCACCCTTCTCTCTCAATGTGCAGGTCCCGCACCTTCTCTGTCTTCTGATGTTCAGTGCTCACCCTGCACTACAGTGAGCGGGCTGAAAATTAGAACACCGGGCCCCTTTTGCTCTCTGGGCCCCTAGGTGCCCAGGTAAGCCCTGTGCTGACACCAGCCCATGAGGTAAAGTAAAGTATTTTTAAGTGTGATGAGTTTTTTGGGGTGGGAGAACTTTTATGTGGATTATTTTGCATGCTTAAAGAGTTTTACTAATTTTTGGGAGGGTAACTGTGCCCCTAGGGTGGTATGCATGGCATGGAAGGGTACAGACTCCTTGGATAAGATTGATGGATGAAACCTTAATTATGTGAAGAAATCTGCAGAGAATATAGAAAATTCTACTTTGAGTATATAGATTTTACTCCTTAATGTACTTAACATAGCTGGTTTAATATATTGGTGTATTTTTTTTATTTTTGTTATTACTCTGAGAATTTTTTTTTACATTTTTTACAATATATATCCCATTACAATACTTACATAATCTTAAAAAGAAGAAATAGTAACAACAATAATCCAAAAAGACACCAAAATAACCATATCATATTTCTTACCTTCACAAAAATACCACCTTACCCCATCCCACCCCCTCCCCACATTGTCCGCCTAGGGGAAAGCAAAAAGGAAATAGGGGTTAGGAAAGAAAAAGAAAAAAAAAAAAACGAACCCTTTTTAATCAATATCTGAGAATTTTATGGGAGTAATATGTATAAAATTCATTATATATTCTTCATCATTATTGTGAATTATTCTTACTTTATATATATAGAGATTTTTGCCCAGTGGATGTCACTGTTGTTGTTTTTTTAATATATATATATATATATAATTTTTTTTTATTTTAATTAATATTCTCTCTATACATAAATTTAGTATTGTGTTTGTATGTATCAATGTTCTTTCTTAAATTTTTTCATCTTAATTGTGTCATTATATGTAATCACTCTTACAGTATGGAATACGATAATTATGAATAGTAATCTCAGGATATGTTTTAGGTGACACATATATGAGCTTTTAATTTTTACCAGGAATTTCATTTCCCACCAGCAGGGGTCATTACTCTCAAAGGGTATGTGCACACTGAGTAATTTTGACGGAAACTCCGTCGTGGAATTCTCAGCCCGCGCCTGCTCGCGGACTGTGGCGGGCGCGCGCGTCTCCACCCATTTCATAGACTTTATTCTATGCACTTGATCATTCTTTGGATGGATGAAAGAATCTGCATAGAATGGAGTCTATGACACGGGCGGAGACACGCGCGCCCGCCACAGTCCGCGAGCAGGCGCGAGCTGAGAATTCCACGACGGAGTTTCCGTCAAAATTACTCAGTGTGCACATACTCTAAAGGAGGACTACACATGCCTTTTTATTTCTTTTTTTTTTTACTCTGTTGCGGAAAGCATGCCATTAGTTATATATTTTCACCACTAGGGGTCATTGCTACTTAAATAACGACCACATATGCCTATCATAATTCTGTTTCTGGAATATGTATCATTCAGCTATTATGTCACCAGTATGGGGTATTCCTTTGGTTGTTTACATTGTTGCGCCAGCAGAGATGTACTTCACCATTTATGCATTGCGCTTGCATATGGAATGTCTGTGATATGACTGAAAACATGAATCACTGTTCTCACGCAAACGTTTTGGGATATTTATGATAGAATTACCGTACATGGACATTGTCATTTATCAAGAATATTCCTAAAATTGGTTGAGCACATGATTTTTTTGATATACTATTGCCTTTTAGAATAAAATTTATATGCAACTTGGAGGATCTGCGCATGCGCCACATAAAGGCTCCATCTTATTCTATTCCTTGGGAACGTCCTTTAAGTGATGTTTGTGAATCTGTGCATGCGCCCTATGTGGACGCCACTTTACTGTGGTCACTTTGGTATGCTCTTGCTTGGATGCAAGCAGGATCTGTATTTTAATTGTTTTTAAATGTTGATGGTAGTCTTTTAGGAAGCTTCTCCCCTTTCTGATTACTCTTGTTAGTATTTTTTGTGTAGGTATTGTGTGTACACGAGGTGTAGCATGTCCTGTGTGTGTTTTTACATGAGGGCAGCATCTTCCTGTGTACATGAGGAGCAGCGCCATCCTGTGTGTGTTTTTACATGAGGAGCGGCTTTTTCCTGTATACATGAGGAGCAGCGCCATCCTGTGGGTGTTTTTACATGAGGGGCAGCATCTTCCTGTGTACATGAGGAGTGGCGCCATCCTGTGGGTGTTTTTACATGAGGGGCAGCATCTTCCTGTGTACATGAGGAGCAGCGCCATCCTGTGTGTGTTTTTACATGAGGAGCGGCTTTTTCCTCTGTACATGAGGAGCAGCGCCATCCTGTGTGTGTTTTTACATGAGGGGCAGCATCTTCCTGTGTACATGAGGAGCAGCGCCATCCTGTGGGTGTTTTTACATGAGGAGCGGCTTTTTCCTCTGTACATGAGGAGCAGCGCCATCCTGTGTGTGTTTTTACATGAGGGGCAGCATCTTCCTGTGTACATGAGGAGCAGCGCCATCCTGTGTGTGTTTTTACATGAGGAGCGGCTTTTTTCTGTGTATATGAGGAGTGGCGCCATCCTGTGGGTGTTTTTACATGAAGAGTGGCATGTTCCTGTGTACATGAGGAGTGGCGCCATCCTGTGTGTGTTTTTACATGAAGAGTGTCATCTTCCTGTGTACATGAGGAGTGGCGCCATCCTGTGTGTGTGTTTTTACATGAAGAGTGTCATCTTCCTGTGTACATGAGGAGTGGCGCCATCCTGTGGGTGTTTTTACATGAGGAGCGGCTTTTTCCTGTGTATATGAGGAGTGGCGCCATCCTGTGGGTGTTTTTACATGAGGAGCGGCTTTTTCCTGTGTATATGAGGAGTAGCGCCATTCTGTGGGTGTTTTTACATGAGGAGCGGCTTTTTCCTGTGTATATGAGGAGTAGCGCCATACTGTGTGGGGGTTTTTACATGAAGAGTGGCATGTTCCTGTGTACATGAGGAGTGGTGCCATCCTGTGGGGGTTTTTACATGAAGAGTGGCATGTTCCTGTGTACATGAGGAGTGGTGCCATCCTGTGTGTGTGTGTTTGTACGGCATTGTCCCGTGTGTGTACAAGAGAGGAATCCACAAAGAAAGTGTTCCGCCCAGAATCACCTCTGGCAGAATTAAGTGCAAATTAATTAAAAAAAAAAAAAAATTAATTCATTTTTTCCAGTTCCGCGAGCATTCCGGACGGAATCCACGCTGATTCAGCGCTGAAAAATTTCAGAGCAGAAACTCACTGCTCAATTCATTTCAATGGGATTCTTCCAGATGTGGCCTAACAAATGACTCTGCTTAGCCAGAGATGAGCAACTACTTCAACCATAACTTTTGTTAATATACAGGGTGGGGGCAGATGCAATGCCGACTGGTATGTGATGGATGTGAAATGTGAGTGATGGAAAATCTTAGGTGTCTGATGGTCCTTGAGAATTGAAATGTGTGAGTAGGCATCTTTGAGGACTGTCGTAGCTAACGTGGCCCCTTTTTGGAACGAGAGTCATGGCAGATTTTTGGGTCTCTATCTTGAACCTCTTGTAAATGATAACCTGATTTAGAGGTTTCACATTTATAATGGTCAGTTTTAGGAACATCCTGGAAATAATGCCCTGAAACAAAGGAGTTGGTTTAGTGTCTGACCCAAGATTAGTAGTACACAATTTAAAGGGAAGGAGACTTGAAAATTCTATTCTATAACCCTTCTCTAAGGTTTCTAAACCTAAGGCCCTATTCACACGTCCCATAAAATTGTATGACAATTTTAGGGCCCATTAAATCCTGTGTGTGTATTCATACCATCCGTGCCGTGATCCTTGCCGCAAAAAAATGGGACAGGTCATAGTGCGGATGGCAGCACGGATGCCTCCCGCTGCTTTTGTCACCTGCTCCCGTCTCTCCTCGCTCCCGCCTTTCTGTGCTCCCATCTCTCACCGCTCTGACCAGCACCAGAGGAGTAGGTGAGTAGTGGTCAGATGCAATGACAGGAGTTCACATTATGCGCTCCTGTCATGTCGGGTGGCAGGAGGGCTGCACTCCTCTTGGGGGATCTGTGCCACAATCCTCCTCTGGCGCGGATCGCGGCATGGAACGTGTGAAGGAGGCCTTAGGGATTGATTTTTTGTGACCTTTTTCCTGCAAAAATGGCAGTCTCCCTCCTACTGGAATGGTGTCACTGTTTTTTATCAAAGGGATTGGGATTGAGCAGGAACTCTCCCCCTTTTCCTTCTTTGAGGTAGCTCCATCTACCAGATTTCCCCTCCCCCTTAAAATCTTTAGACTTTTGTCTGGAGGGGTGAAAACTCTTTTACCTCTAGGGCTCTTTACCTTAGGAAACTCTTTCTTTTTATCGGCCACCTGCTCTAGGATAGTATCTAGTACATGACCGAGCACCAGGTTACCCTGAAAGGGAATAGCACAAAGTTTATTTTGGACACTGTATCACCCTGCCAAATTTTAACCATAGAGTCTGCCTAACCTAGTAATAACTTCTGATTTAGCTATAAAGCTAACAGACTCTGCAAAAACACCTACTAGGAAAGCGATGGCCAATTTTAGCATGGGAATGTATGACAAAATCTTTTCCTAGGAAAAGATAGTCTTACGAAGAGGGACCTAACCACACTATGGTAGTTGGAGCAATATTGGGGGTTAAAAGAGGCCGACGTGGCATCCCAGGCTGTACGTAGTAACCCATCCATCTTCCTATCCATCAGGTGGTACATCCTCTTGAATTTAACACACAGATAGATCGGCGCCATCATGGGGAATTCTTTCCCCTCTATGACGCGACTCCATTAGAATCAATGGAGCCGCATCATAGAGGGGAGGGAATTCCCTCCCACTGGGGGCGGGCTGGCCGACCTCCAGTGGTTCAGCACGGCCCGCTGCATAGAACGGCGCCGTGCACAGGAACCGGGCTGCGGTCCGTTTTTTGAACCGCAGCCTGGTTCCCCATGATGGCGCCAATCTATCGGTGTGTTAAATTCAAGAGGATGTATGTACCTGGTGGTACATCCTCTTTAAAAGGAAAGAAAGTCTTTTTGACTGCTTTGGCTTCCTGTACATCTGTTTTAGGTGGCTCTGTCCAGAGTTTATTATCATCCTTATTAAATTGCTTATCATCCTTATTATTGCTCTAAACTCCTTGACATTTTGTATTTTTTTTTCAGGGTCCTGCCATTTCTCATGGATGAGGGTTTTTTTACATCGTCATGCACAGGGAGGACACGTTTCTACCTAGGTCTAAAGCCTGCAAACATCTCATCTTGCTTGTTTGAGAGTTCCTGAACATCTTTTATATCCATGGTGCTTCTGATAGCAACCAATAATCTATCAGTACCTTCCAAGGATGACAGGATATTGTAGACACCGAAGCCTGGCCCTCTTAAAGGTTATGTCTGGTGAAAATTTTTATTAAAGTTTTGTATTGCCCCCCAAAAGTTTGCCCCTACAAATTACCAGTATACACTTAAGGAAATGCACATAAAGTGTTTTTTTTTCCCTGCACTTACTACCGCATCATCCTCTCTAGCAGCCACAGCCGCACAGCTCTGGGAGTTGGGTCGTGACATCACCATTTTATCCAGGAAGTGACATCACCATGTTATCCAGGAAGTGAAGCCTTGATGCAATAGTAAGTGCAGGGAAAAAAAGCACTTTATAAGCATTTCCCGTAATAAGTGTATATTGGGGATTTGTATAACTTTTTGGGGGAACTACAATACTTTAATAAACATTTTCACTGGACTTCTCCTTTAAATTACCTTATGCAAGTCATCAATTTAGGATGGGGACTCCTGTTGCACTGGTTTAGCTGTACAAGATTTCCATCATGGCTTGGTATATTCCTCAGGCAGCTTAACCTTTTTAATCCTTTTCTGGGCCTCCTTGTCACATTAGGAGGAGAGAAGGAAGACACATAAGAAGGAAATAACACACAGTAAGGGTCCATTTACACAGAAAGATTATCTGACAGATTATCTGCCAAAGATTTTAAGCCAAAGCCAGAAACAGACTATAAACAGAGATCAGGTCATAAAGGAAAGTCTGAGATCTCTCCTCTTTTCAAATCCATTCCTGGCTTTGGCTTCAAATCTTTGGCAGATAATCTGATTAATGCACTCCACAAAGGGCCAGATACTCACTGGGCTGATGGTGGAGCCTTGCTCTGCAGAGTCCGTTCAGGTAACAGGTGTACATGTACCTGACACACCTCCAGTACCCCCACACTCTTTCTACCTTAGTGGTAGGTGGTGTGCATATGGATAGTGCAACCTGTTGTATGTACCAGGGGAACATTTGTCTTTATGCACTGGCTCTGACCATTGTCCTGCCCAATAGCCCTAGAGGACCTAAGGCAGTTGTGTCTGATGTAGGTGGGCCTTCATTATGGTGCAACCCCCCACAGAGGCATGCCTTCCTTCATACAAATATCCACTGTAGACCCATATGCCACTTATCTAAAGGGTCCCATGGTGTTGACTATTTAACAGTGCTGCTTCCCTTCATCGCACAAGCTGATCACTGCAAAGACAGGTTCCCTCTCCAGTCTTCACTATATGGTTTACGGTGACCGCAGAAAATTTCAAGTTAGAAAAATGCTCAGATATCGGCCAAAATTTACTAGCACGAGCCTAAGTATAATATGTAAAAAAAAAAATCAACAAATCTCAGAATTGTATGGATAAGTTAAAATGGCACCAAGATATAACCACCTAAAGTGAGACAAGTCAGAATAGAAAAATCAACCCCGGTCCTTAAAGGGGTATTCCCCCTAAAATAATTTTTGCATCAATAAGTTGCCCCACCCATAGCTTTCCATAGTTCCAATATCAATTTATTATGGATTCTGCCCAGTATTGCTGTGATCAAGGTGCATTCACCCCCACCAAACGCATAGAACGCATAGCTTTTCCACAGGCTCACTATTGGCCTGGAGTTTTGCTGATAATCGGCCCATGTAAAAGTGACAGTGATCAGCTGAGATCGGAAAACATCAGATTCTCTGCTGATGGTGTCTTTAGAGCTTCAAACGCTATGATTATCGTCCGCACTACTTCCTTTGTAAGAAATGTGACAGTAATAAAGGGAAGCTTTACAGATGATCACAAGCAGCAGTGTATACCTGCCATTCATGCTACTTTTGATCTGGCATCCGGCTCTCCAGTTCACCTCCTCCAGAATGATTGACAGCCAGAAGAGGCGGGGCCTGAACATACAGCCAGAGGACAGGAAAGCCGGATGCCAGATCACAAACAGAGCAGGTGGTTAGTATACACTGCTGCTTGTGATCTGGAAACTGACAGCACAGACATATAGATATCCCAGACCCCAATATATACATCTCTATGCTGTCAGGTTCCAGGGACGATACCAGAATCCTTTGTGCAGCCCTGCCGCTCGATTTGCCGTGCTGTGTAAAGGCACTGCTGCCCGTGGCCGACAAATTGCTTAGTGTAAAAGGATCCCAAGACTGGATAAAACCTTTAAACATGCAGCATGAGTTACTTTTACCTGTACTCAACACAGGGGCAATACTGGTGACATAGTGAAGACATAAATGACACACCAGTGACATAGCAATGGCACACCTGATGACAGCAGCGATCTCTCCACTCTTCAATCCGTCCCCTAGATCAGTATGAAGGCCAAGCTCCAGACCAGGGGCCATCTTGGAGGACTCAGCCTCTAATGCTGCTGAGAGGACACCCGCCTCCTCTCAGCTGCAGCATTTTCACAATCAGAATGGACATCCTGTCCGTCCCGTGGCTACGTCCTTGGAGTGTGTATGTTTGTGATCTGATGCCACCGACGCTTATTATCCACTATTGAAACGGGGTCTCAGATCCTCTGAATCTACACTGCTGCATACTACAACTCCCAGTATGCCCCAGTAACACCAGATGGGTGCTCACTAATTCGCCCACTTATTCTTGGGGGGTTTGCTGATACATTGTAATAAACAGGGCAGAAAACCTTACGCTGATGATGTGTTTTTAGGGCAATCATCTACACCAGCTTTAGTTTTGGCTGTCCAGGCATGATGGGAATTGTAGTTTTGTAGCAGCTGCAGGGCCTGTTTTTGACACCTGTGATCTAAACTGATATAGTGTAACAAAGTGTCCAGGAGGCGGGGCTGAGCTGCAGAAGACCCATCTCCACCAATCCAAGCAGTGTGGTTGAGAGAAGAGGGGTGTCTCTTGTAGGCGTGTCTCAGTATCGGAGCTACTCCACCCAGAGACCTCTACCAGATTAAAGGGGGAATCAAGTGGAGGAAAACTAATCCTTTCCCTTACTCCTGGTAGTCCATTTCAACCCCAGTGCCAGGGGGCAATACTGGCAACATGCCACCACTGGACACATCCGGATCTAGCAATGAGCTGTGGGTCAGACGGCAGAGTTGTGTTTGTTTTCTGACCGTTCTCCTCTACCAGTCTCCAGAAAACATTTGGGATATTGCGGGAAATGAGATCCATGGACTCAAGATAAAAACTGAATTTAATCCCACATCAGATGAGATGACAGTTCAACAGTTTTCACATTTTCTATATAAAAAGCATAAAAAAAAAATCACCAAACCGTTCTGGGATCCTGCACTCCCCACCCCTGCACCGCCCAGCCCCCGCCCTGTGTAGCCCCGCCCTCACCCTGTGCAGCCCCACCCCCTGCTACATCCAGTTTTAAAAATATAAAAAGAAACATAAAATAAGTTAATGCTCCAGAAACTTCATGTAGTAACAGCGACCGCTTATAGCGCCACCTGCAGGCTGATCCGCGGCATGGCAGGGGACAGGATCCCGAATACTGAGCTCAGTCCATAAATAAAACCCTTCACTTTGATAAAAAATAAAATCTGTAGAGGATCGTCCAGCGGTCAGCACTGAAGAGTCCATAGTGCAACAGGACACGGCACTGCTACATCCACCCTCCCGTGTAGCAGAGTAGACAGCAGTGTAAGGCACTGTGTGTATGTGCAGTCTCCTCCTCATGGGCTTAGGCCTCAGCCGGCGGTACAGCACTGGGGGAGGGCTCTGTGGGCTCCTGGATGTAATATGGCTGGAAGAGTCTCTCGCGGCTGCACAGCTGCATCGCCAGATACGTGTGCAAGAGAAGAGCCGGAAACCGGGACGTGAAGTAACCAACAAACTCATCAGGGACGCTGCCCAGAGTCTCCTGCACCTCCTCCGGCAGCTCCCGGTAATGGTGCTTCTGTGGAGAGAGGAGGCAGAGACTGAGGACAACAACCCACAGCCGGCAACACTGCAACCCCCACTGTGCACAAGAAGAACGAGACTGAAGGAGTCTGTGACAGACGGACATACAACGTACAGGTTGGTTCCTCACCTTATTCCTGAGCGCTCGCAGTAGATCTCTTACAGACTTCCCTTTGTAACTACGGAACTTCCTTAGATCTGTAACACAATGAACAATGTGATTAATTCCTAGTGATAAGCAGGATCAGCCAGTGACATCACACACAGGGCGTACCTGTCTGCAGCGGCACAGTGATGTGTTCTCTCCAGTCCAGCTTCACCACATCTCGGCCTCCCCTCTCCAGCCTTTTAACAATTGGACCATCCAAAGGCTCCTTCTCTATCCGATCACTGACGTCCTGTAAGGCACAAGCCACATGTACATCCTGTATTATACTCCAGAGCTGTACTCACTATTCTGCTGGTGAGGTCACTGTGTACATACATTACTTCACCTGTAGTGATCCTGAGTTATACATCCTGTATTATACTCCAGAGCTGCACTCACTATTCTGCTGGTGGGATCACTGTGTACATACATTACTTATCCTGTAGTGATCCTGAGTTATACATCCTGTATTATACTCCACAGCTGCACTCACTATTCTGCTGGTGGGGTTTATTGTACATGATAGTGACCTGGAAGAACTGCAGTTGTTTCTCCAGACTCCAGAAGAATGGATGTGTTAGTACAGCTGGTGCTGACGGTCGCCTTTGCGGATCCTTGTCGATCATCTGTTCGATCAGGTGATGTGCAATCAGATCCTCTGTAACAGTAAGAGGCAGGGGCGGATCAGAGCGGGGAGGCAAGACCGTAAGAAAAATCAAACAGCAGAGGAGGCTGGACAGCAGGGGAGGATCAGAGCAAGGAGGCTGGACAGCGGGGGGAAGGGGGGCGACGGGGGGAATCACAGCAAACAGGCTGGACAGCGGGGGAGGATTAGAGCAAGGAGGCTGGACAGCGGGGGGGTTGTGTATCAGAGCAAGGAGGCTGGACAGCGGGGGGTGGAATCAGAGCAAGGAGGCTGGACAGTGGGGGGCGGGATCAGAGCTAGGAGGGTGGAGCAGCGCGGGGGGGGGAGATCAGAGCAAAGAGGCTGGACAGCAGGGGGTGGGTGGAATCAGAGCAAGGAGGCTGGACAGTGGGGGGGGGGCGGGATCAGAGCAAGGAGGGTGGAGCGCGCGGGGGGGGGGGGGGGGTGGGGGGGGGGGAGATCAGAGCAAAGAGGCTGTACAGCAGGCTTCACAGCACCCCCTCCTCACCGTGGCGCTCCTGGCTCACACAGTCCAGGCTGTACTCTCCTAGCAGAATGTTGGCTTGCCGCTGCAGGGACTTGCCAAACGGATGCCTCCCCTCCGACACCACATAATAGAAGAGGCAGCCGGCAGAGAAGATGTCCACGCTGTAGGTCTGGAAGACAAGAGGCTGTCAGTCCGCTGCCTACGGCGCCCCCTTCCCTCGACACCTGTAACATAGGCTCTCTTCATCTCTTACAGGGTTCTCTTTAAAATCTTCACTTAGCATTTCTGGGGCAATCCAGCCTTCTGTACCCGGGACCCCTGACCGCCGGCTGAAGCTGTGCCTGCCCACTGCCAGCTTCTTACACAAACCAAAGTCAGAGATCATGGCCTTCACCCGCCCGTGGGCGTTGGGCATCGAGATCAGGATGTTATGAGGCTTCAGGTCCCTGTGAACTGAGAAAACATCACACATAATCCCGGTCTGTTTGACAGGACAGGGGGGTAGGGTTCTCTTCAGTAAGAGTAGTCACAGCAAAAAGAAGGGGGTTCCCTACAGTAAGGGCCCTATTCCACCGGACGATTATCGTTTGCATAATCGTTAACGATTAACGATCTCAAACGACCGCTATTGCGAAAGACCTGAAAACGTTCACTCATTTCCATTGAACGATAATCGTTACTTATGATCGTAATTGCGATCGTTTTTTCTCCACTATTTATTCACTAATGCGTTCGCATCTATTGCGGACGACTGAACAATGTCTTAGGGCCCTATTCCACCGGACGATTATCGTTCAGATTATCGTTAAATCGTTTGAATCTAAACGATAATCGTTCGCTTGAAATGCAGTTAACGATTAACGACCGAACGAGAAATCGTTGATCGCTTTATAAGACCTGGACCTATTTTTATCGTTGCTCGTTCGCAAAACGTTCGCAAATCGTTCGCATTGAATAAGACATCGTTCGGTCGTCCGCAATACATACGGAACGCAATAGGAATAGCGAATAAAAACAATCGCAATTACGATCATAAGAGACTATTGTTCCATGGAAATGAGTGAACGTTTTCAGGTCTTTCGCAATAGCGGTCGTTTGAGATCGTTAACTAATATGCAAACGATAATCGTCTGGTGGAATAGGGCCCTTATTCAATGCGAACGTTTTGCGAACGAGCATTGATAAAAATAGGTCTAGGTCTTATAAAGCGATCAACGATTTCTCGTTCGGTCGTTAATCGTTAACTGCATTTCAACCGAACGATTATAGTTTAGATTCGAACAATTTAACGATAATCTGAACGATAATCGTCCGGTGGAATAGGGCCCTAAGGGTAGTCACAGCAGGGAGGGGTTTCCTACAGTAAGAGCAGTCACAGATGGAGTCACAATCATTTTTTTGGTATTTTTCTACCATATTTACAGTCAGAGCAGGGGACAGGGTTCTCTACAGGAAGAGCATTGACAGAAGGAAAGGAAGAGGGAGGTTTTCTTTTTTTACAGTAAGAGTGGTTACACTGTAATGCAATTGCCAAATCAGGGATGAGACCTGGTTCCATTACCTCCTATTAGAGTGCGTGGACTACCGAGGAGCCCCCTCTATAGAAAAAAGTGAGGGTGATTGCTGTAGACACAAAGTAACCTCAGTATACTCCAGAGAAAAGACGTCCACTTACCAATACTGAGAGAGTGCAGATACGCCAGCCCTGACATGGTCTGCTCCAGGAGGGCAATGGGCTCCAGGCCGTGACGGTCAAAGTCCTTCTCCTCCACATACTGTCAAACACAAGAGGTGCCAAGTGAGACGGCATGCTGCCCTGTCCCCAGGCACACAAGCCCCGCTGCCCCCTTCCTGACCCCTGACCTCTTGCAGTGTGGCCATACACAGCTCGATGGCGATGTACTGGAACTGCCGGTCCCTCTCCGTGCAGAAGTAGCGAATGACATTGGGGTTTTCATCGGATTCTCTCAGTAGCTGAACCTCCCGATCCGCAAAACTGAAGCATTCTGGGAGAATCCTCTTCACCGCGACATCACGATTGTCAAAGCGCCCCCTGCAGGGAGGAAAAGCAACTACATAGAAGAACCGCCCAAAGTGGACACCCACCAACTGCAACACAGGAAGTAGAAACCTACAGGACCTGCCCACGAGGACTCGACTACAGGGGCTAGGGGATATCATGTGACCAACCGAAACACACACTCACATTAACACTACTGTTACCATCAAGATACTCGTTTCTCTGTACACTACTGCCCCCACCAGGTTACACAACGGCCTCAGTTGCTTACAGGCTCCTTATGCGCTGCATTGGCCGGGCAGGTGTGGGACTGTCGGCCATGGCCACAAAAGGGACCACTGCTGGACTGTGGCCAGGTAAGTATGCAACACCTGTACACTACTATCACCAGCAAGACACACACTTCCCTTTACACTATTATACCCCCCATGTTACATACCCATTTACTATTGTATTGACATATTACACATTCACCACTCACCTGTACACTATTGTCCCCTCTGCACCGTGGCCCAGAACATCCCGGGGGTTGAATGAGATCTTCCCCACCGTCACTATCATCTCTTCATCTATGAGGGGAAAACCGTGATCAGAGACAATAACGGGTGCGGGGCAGCAGAGTGGCAGAAACGTTGGGGCGTTACCTGGGTCTTCCTGCTCGGTGGAGACCACACTGCCGACCTCAGAGGTGGAGAGGTTAGAGTGCACAGAGTGGTTGGAGGCTCGTGGAGACATGTTTGGGGTGCTGTTGGCAGAGCTCTCCCCCCGCAGGTCCTCAACATCTGCAGTGACCTCTATTGGGGGCTGAAAGGTGACGTGCTGCATCTGCAGGAGCTGAATCTTCTCCTCCAGCTGCTTCTGAAACTGCTGGTGCTGGAGCTGCTGCTGCTGGTGCACTGTCTGGAGAGAGGAGAGCAGCAGGGAGTGCCAGGCAGTGACCTCCACATCTACCAGAAAGTGCCAGGCAGCGACCACATCTGCCAGGGAGTGCCCGGCAGTGATCACATCTGCCAGGGACTTGGGGAATGGGTCTCTTACCTTTGGGTAGGTGATAACAAAAGCCACCCATCCCGCCAGGAGGAAGGTGCTGAGGATGATGGTGGCCAGGTCTTTCAGCATGGAGTCCACAGGCGCCTCAGGCTTGGGTAGGAACGGGCGGGAGATGTCGGCGATGTCCTTAGAGGACGGTAGCTCTGTGGATGGCTCCTCTGGCATCTCTATAACCTCCTGCAGGGGGCGAGATCAGGGTGTTACTAAGACGGCGTCCCATTCAGGCTGCACACAACATAAACTGCATATGAACAGTGGGCTTCTCACTGCACGTACGCACCTCCGGGAACAGTGTCTTGTCTGCACCACCTTCTATGACATTCTCTTTTCCCCGTGGCAGTGTGGGGGGGAAGGTGTCAAGGATCTTGGTGGGGGCGGACAGTGGGATCTCGTGGTGGCCTGCGGAGAAAAGCAGAAACTGGCACCTCCTCAGTGCTAAACCTCGTGCCTCAGGCGTAAACACTATGGTGATCCCCAGGCGTAAAACACTAGGGCGGCCTTACCTATCAACAGCCACTGATTCTTCCAGTAATTTAGCTTGTCCTTCCCCTTTAAGCCAGTCGGGATCTTCAGATCTGTGCTGGGGGTAAACTCACATTCCCCATTCTCCTCAATCGTCACCCTGTCCGCCCTGGGGCCATCCAGCAGCGGCATTGCCTTCCCTCGCGGCTATGGAACAAACACAGTAAATACAGCGGAACCAATGCAGGTGTACTGGTGATCACTGTTAATGTCACGTGACACCAACACCAAAATAACGAATGGCACTCACCACCACTGCGACACCCTCGTGAACCAGGGAGGAGGAGGCGTAGAGACTGGTCGAATATTTGCCTACGTAGAGTGTCGGCCTGAAGACAAGACCAGAGGGTCACATGACTGTGTCAACCACCAATGAATGCAGGCAGCAGTGAGGCCTCATTCACCAGGAGGTAATATGACATCTTCTCTACAAAGCTTTCCACCGGAGGATCACATGACACCACCCCAGTATCTCACGTGGCTATTTGTGAGGATCACATGACACAACCCTGTTATCGGACGTGGCTGTGGCTGACACAGCCCCGAAACTGGACGTGGCTATTTGTGAGGATCACATGACACTTACATCAGTTTGCTCTTGGTCTCCGGCTCCTTGGGGAAGGGATACTTCCACTTGGTGATGTGGCCGACCTCCCCAGACATGAAGGTGAGGTAGCGCAGAGTCTCCACCCCCACATTAGTGTGCAGCACCTTCCTCAGGCCTTCCCTCTGCCAGATGTACAGCGCCACCACCGGGGAGCCATAATTCTGAATCCACAGGACGTCCCCAGAGTCGCTGTCCACCGTCACCACCAGACCGTCCCCATTGGACACAAAGTGAGACATTTCTTGAAGAAGAGCAAGATGGTCAGACCTCACCAGGACTACGAACTGCCCACCTCAATACAACCCCTACCCTCCTCCACACAACCAACCTCAACCCCCCCCCCCCCCCAACTACAACCTCCACCCTCCTCTGCACAACCCCCACTCACTGTACTCCGTGCCCTCCTCCGGCAGGGTGGCAGCATAGTCGTAGTAGGTGGCGTTCCAGCGCAGCTCCTTGTTCTTGGTGTCGTACATGGTGATTGTATATTCTGTAAGACAAGAAGAGTCATGTGACGGTGTTGAGGTTGGAGGGGCAATTATGAAGAGCACCAGGAGGGGGCGCACCTGTCCTGCCCAGGTAGAGCAGAGAAGTGGAGGGGCACAGACTGTCTGCGGAGGAGGAAGAGGTGAGGGTCTGCTGCTTCTCCCCGGTCACCAGGTCCACGACGTACCACACGTCCTGCTTCTTCCCTGCCGAGAGAAGCCAGACATGAAGGGAAAAAAAACGTGTGTGGCCACTGGGGGCACTATACCCACATAACCAGCCTACAAGCAGCCTGTGATCACCTACGTACCCATATATAAGATGCCGTCTGAGCTACGACACGGCGACGACGCCACCAGCTCCGGGATGGTAAACGGGAGTTTCTGCAAAACAAAAACCTTAGTGATATGATGAGCAGCAGCGCCCCCTGTGGTCACATAGTCATATTTTCAGTTATATGATAAACAGCAGCGCCCCCCGTGGTCAAATAGTCATGTCCTCAGTGATTTGATGAGCAGCTCTCCCCCGTGGTCACAGTCATGTCTCAGTGATATGATGAGCAGCAGCGCCCCCTGTGGTCACATAGTCATGTCCTCAGTGATTTGATGAGCAGCAGCTCCCCCTGTGGTCACAGTCAGGTCCTCAGTGATATGATGAGCAGCAGCTCCCCCCGTGGTCACATAGTTATGTCCTCAGTGATATGATGAGCAGCAGCGCCCCCTGTGGTCACATAGTCAGGTCTTCAGTGATATGATGAGCAGCAGCGCCCCCTGTGGTCACAGTCAGGTCCTCAGTGATATGATGAGCAGCAGCGCCCCCTGTGGTCACAGTCAGGTCCTCAGTGATATGATGAGCAGCAGCGCCCCCTGTAGTCACATAGTCAGGTCCTCAGTGATATGATAAGCAGCAGCGCCCCTAGTAGTCACATAGTCAGGTCCTCAGTGATATGATGAGCAGCAGCGCCCCCTGTAGTCACATAGTCATGTCCTCAGTAATATGATGAGCAGCAGCGCCCCCTGTGGTCACAGTCAGGTCCTCAGTGATATGATGAGCAGTAGCGCCCCCTGTGGTCACAGTCATGTCTCAGTGATATGATGAGCAGCAGCGCCCCCTGTAGTCACATAGTCAGGTTCTCAGTGATATGATAAGCAGCAGCGCCCCCTGTGGTCACAGTCAGGTCCTCAGTGATATGATAAGCAGCAGCGCCCCCTGTGGTCACAGTCAGGTCCTCAGTGATATGATGAGCAGCAGCGCCCCCTGTAGTCACATAGTCAGGTCCTCAGTGATATGATGAGCAGCAGCGCCCCCTGTGGTCACATAGTTATGTCCTCAGTGATATGATGAGCAGCAGCGCCCCCTGTAGTCACATAGTCAGGTCCTCAGTGATATGATAAGCAGCAGCGCCCCCTGTAGTCACATAGTCAGGTCCTCAGTGATATGATAAGCAGCAGCGCCCCTTGTAGTCACATAGTCAGGTCCTCAGTGATATGATAAGCAGCAGCGCCCCTTGTAGTCACATAGTCAGGTCCTCAGTGATATGATAAGCAGCAGCGCCCCCTGTGGTCACAGTCAGGTCCTCAGTGATATGATGAGCAGCAGCGCCCCCTGTAGTCACATAGTCAGGTCCTCAGTGATATGATGAGCAGCAGCGCCCCCTGTGGTCACATAGTCAGGTCCTCAGTGATATGATAAGCAGCAGCGCCCCCTGTGGTCACATAGTCAGGTCCTCAGTGATATGATGAGCAGGACCCCCTGTAGTCACATAGTCAGGTCCTCAGTGATATGATAAGCAGCAGCGCCCCCTGTGGTCACATAGTCAGGTCCTCAGTGATATGATGAGCAGGACCCCCTGTAGTCACATAGTCAGGTCCTCAGTGATATGATAAGCAGCAGCGCCCCCTGTAGTCACATAGTCAGGTCCTCAGTGATATGATGAGCAGCAGCGCCCCCTGTAGTCACATAGTCAGGTCCTCAGTGATATGATAAGCAGCAGCGCCCCCTATGGTTTCCTCTTACCGTCAGCCCCTCGCTGTGTTTACTGCCCAGCGTGTACAGGCTGCCGTCATTGGGATCAGGGAGAAAGGCCGGCCTGCGGAGAGAACAGACAACATCAGACAAAGACCCATGTCGGCCTGGGGAGGGATCTCATGGGGGATTCCACCAGGACTTACTCTTCCACATGAGTCGGGACCTGAAGAACGGGATCTGCCAAAAGAAAACCCACAAATGAGTTTGCCTGTCATCGCTGCCATCACCCCCTGCCTCTTCCGCCACTGTCACAGGATGGAAAAAAATATTCACCTTCTTTTAACATCCACTTGATGGCGCCGGTCTTCTTGCTGACAGCGTGGAGGCCTCCGTCCAGGGTGGAGACGAACAGCAGCGACTCCGGCAGTGCAACGCTGCTCCCCTGACCGCCGGCCTGGGAAAAGAGCAAAAACGATAGATCACAGGGGCACAAACATAGATCACTCCCATCATCCCTGACCCAGCTCTTCCGTATACGCAGCGTCTCCTCCCCTGTATACTTCTCCTCCCCTGTGTACTCTGCATCTCCTCTCTTGTATAAATCTCCTCCCCTGTACACATCTCCTTCCCAGTATACACTGCGTCTCCTCCTCTGTATACATCTACACCTCCTCCCCAGTATACACTGCTTCTCCTCCCCTGTATACACCATGAGGGACATTCATGAAGACCGGCATATGAGTACGCCAGTCTTAAATAAATCCCTGCCCCCTTTTTCCTGGCGTACCCCTCTTTGTAAACCCGCCGGCCCTGCGCAACAAATCTACACCTGCTTCCAGCAGGAATATATCATGAGGCGAGGGAGAAGGCCACACCTCCCCCCCCCCAATCGGGCGAGAAGGGGATACGGCAGGTGTATGCCCGTCTCCTCTCCTGTATACACTGCATCTCCTCTCCTATATCTCATCATCTGTATACCTGACATCTCCTCTCCTTTCCTGTTTACATATCTCATGATCTGTATACACAGTTCCTCCTCTCCTGTATACACCCCATGATCTGTATACACAGCGTCTCCTCCCCTGTATACACCTCATGATCTGTATACACAGCGTCTTGTCTCTTGTATACTCTGCATCTCCTCCCCTGTACATAGAGCTTCTCCTCTCCTTTATACTCATGATCTGTATACACGGCGTCTCCTCTCCTCCCCTACTGTATACACGGCGTCTCCTCTCCTCCCCTACTGTATACACGGCGTCTCCTCTCCTCCCCTACTGTATACACGGCGTCTCCTCTCCTCCCCTACTGTATACACGGCGTCTCCTCTCCTCCCCTACTGTATACACGGCGTCTCCTCTCCTCCCCTACTGTATACACGGCGTCTCCTCTCCTCCCCTACTGTATACACGGCGTCTCCTCTCCTCCCCTACTGTATACACGGCGTCTCCTCTCCTCCCCTACTGTATACACGGCGTCTCCTCTCCTCCCCTACTGTATACACGGCGTCTCCTCTCCTCCCCTACTGTATACACGGCGTCTCCTCTCCTCCCCTACTGTATACACGGCATCTCCTCTCCTCCCCTACTGTATACACGGCGTCTCCTCTCCTCCCCTACTGTATACACGGCGTCTCCTCTCCTCCCCTACTGTATACACGGCGTCTCCTCTCCTCCCCTACTGTATACATCTCTTCCCCTGTACACACAGGGTCTCCTCCTCTCCTGTATACATCTCTTCCCCTGTACACACAGGGTCTCCTCCTCTCCTGTATACATCTCTTCCCCTGTACACACAGGGTCTCCTCCTCTCCTGTATACATCTCTTCCCCTGTGCCTCCTCTCCTGCTTTCATCTCCCCTCCTGTATACACCACATCTTGTCCCTGTATACATATCTCCTGTATACACCGCGTCTCCTCTCCTGTATGCACCGCGTCTCCTCCCCTGTATGCACCGCGTCTCCTCTCCTGTATGCACCGCGTCTCCTCTCCTGTATACATTGCATCTCCTCCCCTGCATACATCTCCTCCCCTGTATACATTGCGTCTCCTCCCCTGCATACATCTCCTCTCCTGTATACATCTCCTCCCCTGCATACATTGCGTCTCCTCTCCTGCATACATTGCGTCTCCTCTCCTGTATACATTGCGTCTCCTCTCCTGTATACATTGCGTCTCCTCTCCTGTATACATTGCATCTCCTACCCTGTATACATCTCCTCTCCTGTATACATTGCGTCTCCTCTCCTGTATACATTGCGTCTCCTCCCCTGCATACATTGCGTCTCCTCTCCTGTATACATTGCATCTCCTCCCCTGTATACATCTCCTCTCCTGTATACATTGCATCTCCTCCCCTGTATACATCTCCTCTCCTGTATACATTGCATCTCCTCCCCTGTATACATCTCCTCTTCTGTATACATCTCCTCCCCTGCATACATCTCCTCCCCTGTATACATCTCCTCCCCTGTATACATTACGTCTCCTCTCCTGTATACATCTCCTCCCCTGTATACATCTCCTCCCCTGTATACATTACGTCTCCTCTCCTGCATACATCTCCTCTCCAGTATACATTGCGTCTCCTCTATATACACGCAGTAAGGTGAGAGCAGGTGCCCAGGTGTCACACACGCTCCGGTGTTGCGGTACCGCTCGGTGAGGCAGCAGCTGGCAGCCATCACTCACCATCTGGCACAGCAGCACTGTCACTATGAGGCTCCACAGGAGGCTCCGCCGTGTCCCCCCCATGTCTGCTCCTGCGGATGAGTGTGGACCCTGGCCTGTGCCCCGTGCAGTCACGAGCTTCGGTACCGGACCGTCTCCTCCATTACCGACCAATGTGTCCGTCGTACCAGCTTCTTCCTGTAGGAGGAGTCTAATACCACGCCCCCACACACACACCTGACGTCACGGCCCAGGGGAGAATCATCAACACGTGGGGGAGAGAGGTGAGTGAATAGCGGAGCCAATCAGATCGCTGCTACTCTGTGATAGGCGGACACGGAATGAAAGCAGCCACTTGATTGGTTGATATGTGCAGAAGCTCCCGAACGATTCTGCTACATTGTATCCAGTTCTATGGGCGATTATAACAATGTATCAGTCGGGTACCAGCTGGTATCTACCCTCACTCTCCTTATATGTTACACTTGTCCTCGCGGTCTACTGAAGCCCCGCCCCTTCTATTTAACACGCCCCCTCTACATCGCATCAGCGCTGACCGCACATCGACCTCCCGACCACTAGGAGGCAGCCTAAGACGCTGATAATGCAAGGACGGAGCATGCGCAGTTGGTTTCTACTTTCCACGGGCACGCCCCCATTACCGGAAATACGTCAACCGCACTCCCAGCATATAAGAGCACGCAGCGGCGTCCACAGTCTCTTCCAACTCCGGACGCGGTGAGTGTGGGTAGTGGTTGTGGGGCTGATTACTGCGGAGTGATACCTGCCTGTCGTTATAGACGGGGGCTGAAGGGTTACACCAATATTTATTGCTTACAGTAGTTAATGCGATTATTGAAAATTCCTTTAAGTATTGGGCGGGGCTGCAGCAGTGCTGATGATTATGACGCGTTAGACTTCTGAGAGTAATGAAGTTACACTGTGATCTGATGCTGCAATGTGACTGGATGCAGCTTGTGGCCACCATGTTTGAATGACTCTTATATAATTTTTTTTTTTCTTTCCAGGTTATGGCATGGACTCGGCAGTGGTGATGGCGGTCACGGCGTGGGCTCGGCGGTGGATGTAATGTGGCGGGCTCGGCTGTGGATGTAATGTGGCGGTCACGGCGTGGGCTCGGCTGTGGATGTAATGTTTTGGTGGCCACGGCGGTGGATGTAATGTGGCGGGCTCGGCGGTGGATGTGATGTGGCGGTCACGGCGTGGGCTCGGCGGTGGATGTGATGTGGCGGCGTGGGCTCGGAGGTGGATGTGATGTGGCGGCGTGGGCTCGGCGGTGGATGTGATGTGGCGGCGTGGGCTCGGCGGTGGATGTGATGTGGCGGCGTGGGCTCGGCGGTGGATGTGATGTGGCGGCGTGGGCTCGGCGGTGGATGTGATGTGGCGGCGTGGGCTCGGCGGTAACACTTGTGGATTTGTACTTGTCTGTCATGTTGTATATAAATAAAGCTTTATTGATCTGACCCGCCTCTGTCGTCTGTTCCTTGGCACTGGCTTTGAACCGGTGAATGGCCTGTCCGTGGCGTCATCGGCCAGGCTCCAGTGCGACAGTGACTGCTTGTTATAACTGGCGCTGCTTGGCTCTGCCCCATGTTGCGCTTTTAAAACAAAGCTACATGTCTTGGGTCCTGTGTGCTGTAGAGCCCTGTACACACTGCTTCCTCTGCTTAACCCCTTCAGGACCAGAGCACACTTTTTAAAAAAAATCCAACCTGTCTTACTTTGTGGTTGTAGCTATGTGATGTGATGCTATAACTTCTTTCTGACTTTTTTTTTTTTTGCGTCATATTGTACTTTAGGGTATTGGTTAACTGTGGCCGATATGCAAAAATTTTTTAATTTTTTTTTCATAAAAATACTTAATCTCATTTAAAAAAAAAAATTCCCAACACATAATTATATTGGGGGCTATGGGGATTATCATCACTGCAATGTGTCTGTAATAGGCAAATTTGGTTGGATTTGGCAGTAGACTGAGCCTGATCAGCCACTGTAGCTGAGCCACCAGGAGGCTTTGGGGAGGTCTTCTGATGTCACAGTAGCCATTGGGGCTGTGCGATCGGACAGTCCTAATGGGGAACAAAGGGAGAGTTCTTCTCCCTTCATGTAACACTAGAGGTGCTGTGATTGCACTGACTTAGCCGGATCTTGGCAGGAGCCTGGCTATCGCTGACAGCTAGGTTTCCCGTAGATGACACAGGTGCAGCTCCTGCCCTCTTGTCACATCCATCTACCGGAGCGGTATGTAGAATTAGATGTGTCTCTATGTGGTGGGAAAGGGTTTGTTTTCATGTTAACGGTTGCCAGGAGTTTGTAATTACTTATCAGCTGCTGTATATCCTGCATGAAGTGTATTCTTTCCAATCTGAAGAGCAAAAGAGGTTTTCTATGGGGATTTGCTACTGGTCTGTACAGTCCTTGATGGGCACAGAGGTGGCAGCAGAGAGCACTGTCAGACTGGAGAGAATACACCACTTCCTGCAGTACATACAGCAGCTGATAACTACTAGAATACTGAAGATTCTTTTTAAAGAAGTGAATTACAAATCTCTGGCACTAGTTGATTTGAAAGAATATTTTTTTTGATAAACAATCCCTTTAAAGGACTTTCCTACGGATATATAGTGTCTCCTACTTTCTTCCTGTGCTGTATAGTAACCACAGCCAGGATTAGTGATGTGGCTCAGGTACTGTATTTGGGAAAAGGAACAATAGTACCAACTCTGTCCCTAGGTTGTGTGGTGTAGTACAATTCAGGAATTATCCGTGACTGGATTCAGCTTTTTCAGGTACCCAGGGTGGAATGGTACAGATTAAAGGCAGCAGATGTACGCTGACTCCGAGCAAACTAAGTAATTTGCTTTGTAATGTAAACTCGCTCGGCTCTAGTTACGGCTCATTCACTTGTTCAGTAATGATTTTTTTTTTGATTTTTTTTTTTTAAGTACTTTATAAAGTCTGCAATGTGCAAAATAGTAGCCCATGGTGCGGCTGTAGTATTCACTTGTCCTGAATGAATATCTTAGCTTGGTGTAGTGTATATATGCTACCTGGGTATAGCACTGTTTATATTTATACTGTTAAAAAAAAAGTATAACTAATGAAGGATTGTTAAAGGGGTTGTCCAGGGAAAAAATATTTCAGCTGGTGTTAGAAAGATTTGTAATTTACTTCTATTTAAAAGGAACCTGTCACTCTCCCCCCCCCCCCCTTGTCAGAAGCCTAAAAAGGGTCATTATGTCTCACTCCATCCACAATGGCACATTGCATCACAGACTGTACAGTTGTTGGTGGATGTTTTAAAGGGGTAGTGCGGCGTTTCAAAATTATACACTAAATAACACACATTATAAAGTTATATTACTTTGTAATGTATGTTATGTTAGTGAATGGCCCCCTTCTCTGTGTTCCCCCCCACGCTCCACGCTAGAACTGGAAGTGTGATGCACCTGATTCGTGTTGACCCCATCCGCCATCTTGGGACAATGATGTCATCTTTGGGAGGCCGGCCGAACTACTCCAGCCGCCCCCCCCCCCCCCTAATGCCGCGTCATCAGCTGCGATTGGCTGAGCATAACTGCTCAGCTAATCGCGTCTGAGCAGCTGATAATGTGGGAGAGAGGGGCCGGCTTGAGTGAATAATTTGAAAGGCCGCACTACTCTTTTAAAGCAGGGAACCTTCGGCCCTCCAGCTGTTGCAAAACTACACTTCCCATCATGCCTGGACAGCCAAAGCTATTGTAGTTTTGCAACAGCTGGCAGGCTGAAGGTTCCCCACCCCTGGTTTACAGGGAACCTGCTGCTATCTCCCTGTAGCTGCTTACCTCCCCTTTCCAGCACCGCTTTTGTTACAAGTTTCTTGTCCCACCATTTTTATGAAATTTCATCTGAAAGAAATGTTAATTATCTCCTTTGGGGCACTGGAAGCGTTCTTCTTTGAGGGCGAGTCCTGGGAAACATCACCATACTGTCATTCATGGTCATCACTAGAGCTCAAACAGTGGAAAACCTTATGTTCTAGGTTCCATGGGGAAGGAGGAGGCAGCCCGGGTACAGCCTGGAATTTCAGGATACAGCCTATTACCTAGGCGGCACCCGGGCTGTCTCCTCCTTCCCCACGGACCGGGAAGGCATCAGGAATCAAATGCGGAAGGTTCGACAAGGTTCAAGTTCTATAGAACCTAAGATTTTCCGCTGTTCGATCATGTCTAGTCATCACTTGTCCCCCTCCCAACCTTACTGTGATAGTCTGGGGTATGGAGCTTCCAGTCTCTAGGTCAGCATTATACTTCTGGAGCCGAGGAAAATCAAGCACTGAGCATTCGGGGGGTCAGACCTCCTGCGATCAGACGATTGTTCCGTGAGGGTTAGTTGGGGGAGACATGGACCCCAGTTGTCAGACCTCCTGTGATCAGACGATTGTTCCATGAGGGTTAGTTGTGGGGGGAAACGTGAACCCCAGCAGTCAAACCTATAATCAGGTGATTGTCTCACGTTGCCTAATTGGGGTGGCCTGGCAGTGCTGACACTACCAGCCACCACAGCACGAGCACCCAGCCTTACACAGAGAAGCTGGGAGTCTTCCCTGATCCTGACAATATATATGCCCCCCCTTCAAGAGACATGCAATGTGGCAGAAAGAAAATTTTTGTTTATTTAATAAAACATTGAGCGGTTCTGATCACAAATCTGACCAAGTGTAGCGCGAACACAGCAGAGCCGGGAGTGCGGGCCGTGATGGTGCAGGCATTAACCCTGGCACTTCCTGCAGTCACCTGCATGTCACCATGTAATGCAGGCACCTGCATACTGTGACCTGCCAGACACTACCGATTGAGAGTCACCCATAATGCATCTGTATAGCCATTATAGGTGGTCTGCTACCCATGATGCATCTGTATATCCAGTCATTATAGAGAAGTCCTATAATATTGATGCACCAGTACGTCCAGTCATTATAGGCTGGAGGGGACCCTATACCCATGCTGCACCTGTATGTACAGTCATTAGAGAAGTCCTCATGATGCATCTGTATGGCCTGTCATTATAAAAGGATCCTCTACCCATGCTGCACCAGTGCATCCAGTCATTATGGGAGGGAAGGGGGGTTCTCTACCCATCATGCACCTGTATGGCCTGTCATTATAGGAGCGTCCTCTACCCAAGATGCATCTGTATGTGCTGTCACAAGTGGGGATGGTCACATGAGCCCCCCAGCCAATCAGGAGCTGGGAGTCATCGGGCAGGCACAGATGTACAGGTCACAGTAAGCAGCGGGGACAAGGCCACGTTCACACAGTGCAGCTGCATCCCCTCTAAAACTACTGTAAAGATACCGCACTGTGTGACCACAGCCTGGTCCCTGGTGGCGCAGTGGGTGGAAACATTCATTGCACACAGAAGACGAACAAGACGTAGGACATAAAACAAAGGAAAAAAATCATCGGCTGTAAACAAAGGAAACTTGGCAAATGACCAGAACTCAAAAAATAAAATCTAAGCAGAATACGGCAGAGGCGTCATGGCGGCCATCTTACCGCTGTTGTGTGTATAGCCGTGGCACTGCTAAAACCCAGCACTCTGACAGGCAGATCAGTCAGAGGGACGGGAGACTCTCCGATTGTACGTCACGATATAAAGCATCATCTGCTCCTTCACACAAATATATAGCGTCATAAATAAATAAACCTCCAGGGGGCAGCAGCAGGGGCAATTATTCCTTCATGGACACAAAGCGCTAATCTTTTACAGGACTGGAATGTAGTGTAGTGTAATACCCCTTGCTGCCAGCAGGGGAGGTGGTTGGTCAGGGAATGCCCCATGCTGGCAGAGCACCGGTACTGCGTGGTTATGGCTCCTTCATTCCACTAATGATGGCGCTTGCGCTAAGGGGCAGAGCTTCATCTCTAACGTTCCTAATACATAAAAAGTGCTCATCCTGTATGTAGTGCCGGTGTGAACATTGGTCCTCAGACTGCGGGATCAGCGCAGCCCCTCCCCCAATCACATCCTTCCAATCAGCTTTGGTTTGACAGCATCCGACTAGTGCTGGGGGCTGTGGCGCTGCACACTGAGGAGAACCCTGCAGTCAGCAGGTCATGTGACCTGTTAGAGCTAGAGATGGGTGGGCTGTGCAGTCAGAATGGCACGGTGCTTGCTCGCCCAGGGCGGCCCCCAGATGGCGCAGCAGCCGTGATAAGTCTAACACTGTACGGAGCCAGATCCGCGATTACTGAGGCTCCGCCTCCTCCGCCTCTCTGCTGGATCGGTGGTCCATGGCCGAGTGCATGATGGTCACGTATACGTCATCCATGTTTGGCATGACAAAGATTTTCTGTAGGGGAGAGAAAAGAGAAGACGTTACATACACAGCGACAAGTCTGCTAAGCTGATGGGGCAGAGACAATAGACTGTATCTCCTCATGCAGGGATCATGTTTGTCGCACCTGAAATTCCTGCTCCAGCTTCTTCTCAATCCACTCTGTGACATGTGCGAGAGTTACTTCCCGCTCCCCCAGCTTAGGCCGTGCCTTAAGCTCCAGATGGGGAGGGGTCCTGAAGCCATACCTGCAAAGTGTGGGAAAACTGTGACAAAGAGTACAAGATCGAGGCACCTGGGGGTGACTCCAAGGATAGTACAGGACTGAGCAGTCGGGGGAGGGAGGGCTCCATTTGTCCCCTAGACTAGTGATGTGAACCACCTGCAGAGGGCTCTGCATGCTACAGGTGCCCTCTAGACTGGTGATCTGACCTGCCTGCAGATTGTGCTGTGTGCACTAGAGCAAAAAAAAATAAATGCACAGACAAGCCAGGCCAAAGCACAGGACAGGAGAAGGGACAACAGGACGCACGGCCCAGGACAGCAGAGCACAACACAGCACCCCGCTCACTCACCAGATGCGGTCGGTCGGGGGAGGTGGGATGTTGATGGCCAGCGTTCCTCTGCACTCCTGGACCTCCACACTCAGCAGTAGGGGGGTGTTTGACACTTCCTCAATCTTCTTCTTTATAAACTCTGTTTCTGTAGCTTTCTGAAAATATTTGGACTTGGTGATTTTATCCACAAATCTCATGATTTTGCTTGTTCGATGGGGACCCATGTACCTGCAAGAGAGAGACGAACCAAGGTTGTCAGTCCTGTGGCCCCCGCCCCTTAGCAGAGACCACAGCTGTCAGTCCTGTCTGTAACCCCACCACTGAGCAGACCACAGCTGTCAGTCCTGTCTGTGACCCCGCCCCTGAGCAGAGACCATGACTGTCAGTCCTGTGACCCCCGCCCCTGAGCAGAGACCACAGCTGTCAGTCCTGTCTGTAACCCCACCACTGAGCAGACCACAGCTGTCAGTCCTGTCTGTGACCCTGCCCCTGAGCAGAGACCATGACTGTCAGTCCTGTGACCCCCGCCCCTGAGCAGAGACCACAGCTGTCAGTCCTGTCTGTAACCCCACCACTGAGCAGACCACAGCTGTCAGTCCTGTCTGTGACCCTGCCCCTGAGCAGAGACCATGACTGTCAGTCCTGTGACCCCCGCCCCTGAGCAGAGACCACAGCTGTCAGTCCTGTCTGTGACCCCTGTCTGTGACCCCGCCCCTGAGCAGAGACCATGGCTGTCAGTCCTGTGACCCCAGCCCCTGAGCAGAGACCACAGCTGTCAGTCCTGTCTATAACCCCACCGCTGAGCAGAGACCACAGCTGTCAGTCCTGTCTGTGACCCCGCCCCTGAGCAGACCACAGCTGTCAGTCCCGTCTGTGACCCCGCCCCTAAGCAGAGACCATGACTGTCAGTCCTGTCTGTGACCCCACCCCTGAGCATTGACCACAGCTCCCACCCCTGAGCAGAGACCATGGCTGTCAGTCCTGTCTGTTACCCTATGCAGTGACCACAGCTGTCAGTCCTGTCTATGCCCCAGTCCCTTAGCAGAGACCACAGCTGTCAGTCCTGTCTGTGACCCCACCCCTGAGCAGAGACCACGGCTGTCAGTCCTGTCTGTGCCCCAGTCCCTTAGCAGAGACCACAGCTGTCAGTCCTGTCTGTGACCCCACCCCTGAGCACAGAGCACAGCTGTCAGTTCTGCCTGTGACCCACTCCTAAGGTAACTTACCCCTCAGCTCCAGGCGCCTGTTGACGATCCCCGGTTATCTCTGCTGCGTCTTCTTCATCAGATGATCCGGCACTGGATGACTCCTCATCGCTGTCAGCTAGGTAATAAGCTCTTGGCCTGGTGCTGACAGATACAACAAAGAGTTATGAGCATCACACAGCCTCCAACCTCACTGTGAAGTCTGGTCAAAAGACAAAACCACAAGTAGGGGTATACAATAATTACACAGGGGTTGGGGGAGGGGGGAGGACTACTACACAGGGGTCAGGGAAGGGAGGGGTTGGAAGACTGTATAATATCCTGGAAACACTGACACCAGGAGTGGATAATCACCCACAGCACAGGTGGAGTGTCACTCGGAGGCATTGCACTCACCCATCAGAGATCCAGGGGGGCAGGAAGAGAGAAAGAGACGAAGACACTCATTAATACCCCAACTACCCCGTATCATCCCCTCCACCAGTCATCCCCCACTCTTCCCCCCCATATCATCCCCTCCACCAGTCATCCCCCACTCTTCCCCCCCATGTCATCCCCTCCACCAGTCATCCCCCACTCTTCCCCCCCATATCATCCCCTCCACCAGTCATCCCCCACTCTTCCCCCCCATATCATCCCCTACTCTTCCCCCCCATATCATCCCCTCCACCAGTCATCCCCCACTCTTCCCCCCCATGTCATCCCCCACTCTTCCCCCCCATGTCATCCCCCACTCTTCCCCCCCCATGTCATCCCCCACTCTTCCCCCCCATGTCATCCCCTCCACCAGTCATCCCCCACTCTTCCCCCCCATATCATCCCCTCCACCAGTCATCCCCCACTCTTCCCCCCCATATCATCCCCTCCACCAGTCATCCTCCACTCTTCCCCCCCATGTCATCCCCTCCACCAGTCATCCCCCACTCTTCCCCCCCATGTCATCCCCTCCACCAGTCATCCCCCACTCTTCCCCCCTATGTCATCCCCCACTCTTCCCCCCATATCATCCCCTCCACCAGTCATCCCCCACTCTTCCCCCCCCATATCATCCCCTCCACCAGTCATCCCCCACTCTTCCCCCCCATATCATCCCCTCCACCAGTCATCCCCCACTCTTCCCCCCCATGTCATCCCCCACTCTTCCCCCCCATGTCATCCCCTCCAGTCATCCCCCACTCTTTCCCCCCATATCATCCCCCCCACCAGTCATCCCCCACTCTTCCCCCCATGTCATCCCCCACTCTTCCCCCCCATATCATCCCCTCCACCAGTCATCCCCCACTCTTCCCCCCCCATATCATCCCCTCCACCAGTCATCCCCCACTCTTCCCCCCCATATCATCCCCTCCACCAGTCATCCCCCACTCTTCCCCCCTATGTCATCCCCCACTCTTCCCCCCCATATCATCCCCCACTCTTCCCCCCCATATCATCCCCCACTCTTCCCCCCCATATCATCCCCCACTCTTCCCCCCCATATCATCCCCTCCACCAGTCATCCCCCACTCTTCCCCCCCATATCATCCCCTCCACCAGTCATCCCCCACTCTTCCCCCCCATATCATCCCCTCCACCAGTCCATCCCCCACTCTTCCCCCCCATATCATCCCCTCCACCAGTCATCCCCCACTCTTCCCCCCCATGTCATCCCCCACTCTTCCCCCCCATATCATCCCCTCCACCAGTCATCCCCCACTCTTCCCCCCCATGTCATCCCCCACTCTTCCCCCCCATATCATCCCCTCCACCAGTCATCCCCCACTCTTCCCCCCCATATCATCCTCTCCACCAGTCATCCCCCACTCTTCCCCCTCCATATCATCCCCTCCACCAGTCATCCCCCACTCTTCCCCCCCATATCATCCCCTCCACCAGTCATCCCCCACTCTTCCCCCCTATGTCATCCCCCACTCTTCCCCCCCATATCATCCCCCACTCTTCCCCCCCATATCATCCCCTCCACCAGTCATCCCCCACTCTTCCCCCCCATATCATCCCCTCCACCAGTCATCCCCCACTCTTCCCCCCCATATCATCCCCTCCACCAGTCATCCCCCACTCTTCCCCCCCATGTCATCCCCTCCAGTCATCCCCCACTCTTTCCCCCCATATCATCCCCTCCACCAGTCATCCCCCACTCTTCCCCCCCATATCATCCCCTCCACCAGTCATCCCCCACTCTTCCCCCCCCATATCATCCCCTCCACCAGTCATCCCCCACTCTTCCCCCCCCATATCATCCCCTCCACCAGTCATCCCCCACTCTTCCCCCCCATATCATCCCCTCCACCAGTCATCCCCCACTCTTCCCCCCCATATCATCCCCCTCCACCAGTCATCCCCCACTCTCCCCCCCCCATATCATCCCCTCCACCAGTCATCCTCCACTCCCCCCATATCATCCCCTCCACCAGTCATCCTCCACTCCCCCCATATCATCCCCTCCACCAGTCATCCTCCACTCCCCCCATATCATCCCCTCCACCAGTCATCCTCCACTCCCCTCTCCTCCACCAGTCATCCTCCACTCCCCCCATATCATCCCCTCCACCAGTCATCCCCCACTCCCCCCATATCATCCCCTCCACCAGTCATCCTCCACTCCCCCCATATCATCCCCCATTCCCCTCTCCTCCACCAGTCATCCTCCACTCCCCTCTCCTCCACCAGTCATCCTCCACTCCCCTCTCCTCCACCAGTCATCCTCCACTCCCCCCATATCATCCTCCACTCCCCTCTCCTCCACCAGTCATCCTCCACTCCCCTCTCCTCCACCAGTCATCCTCCACTCCCCTCTCCTCCACCAGTCATCCTCCACTCTTCCCCCCCATATCATCCCCTCCACCAGTCATCCCCCACTCTTTCCCCCCATATCATCCCCCCCACCAGTCATCCCCCACTCTTCCCCCCCATATCATCCCCTCCACCAGTCATCCCCCACTCTTCCCCCCCATATCATCCCCTCCACCAGTCATCCCCCACTCTTCCCCCCCATATCATCCCCTCCACCAGTCATCCCCCACTCTTCCCCCCCATATCATCCCCTCCACCAGTCATCCCCCACTCTTCCCCCCCTGTCATCCCCCACTCTTCCCCCCCATGTCATCCCCTCCAGTCATCCCCCACTCTTTCCCCCCATATCATCCCCCCCACCAGTCATCCCCCACTCTTCCCCCCATATCATCCCCCCCACCAGTCATCCCCCACTCTTCCCCCCCATATCATCCCCCCCACCAGTCATCCCCCACTCTTCCCCTCCACCAGTCATCCCCCACTCTTCCCCCCCATATCATCCCCTCCACCAGTCATCCCCCACTCTTCCCCCCCCATATCATCCCCTCCACCAGTCATCCCCCACTCTTCCCCCCCATATCATCCCCTCCACCAGTCATCCCCCACTCTTCCCCCCCCATATCATCCCCTCCACCAGTCATCCCCCACTCTTCCCCCCCCATATCATCCCCTCCACCAGTCATCCCCCACTCTTCCCCCCCATATCATCCCCTCCACCAGTCATCCCCCACTCTTCCCCCCATATCATCCCCTCCACCAGTCATCCCCCACTCTTCCCCCCCATATCATCCCCTCCACCAGTCATCCCCCACTCTCCCCCCCCCCCCCCATATCATCCCCTCCACCAGTCATCCTCCACTCCCCCCATATCATCCCCTCCACCAGTCATCCTCCACTCCCCCCATATCATCCCCTCCACCAGTCATCCTCCACTCCCCCCATATCATCCCCTCCACCAGTCATCCTCCACTCCCCCCATATCATCCCCTCCACCAGTCATCCCCCACTCCCCCCATATCATCCCCTCCACCAGTCATCCTCCACTCCCCCCATATCATCCCCCATTCCCCTCTCCTCCACCAGTCATCCTCCACTCCCCTCTCCTCCACCAGTCATCCTCCACTCCCCTCTCCTCCACCAGTCATCCTCCACTCCCCTCTCCTCCACCAGTCATCCCCCATTCCCCTCTCCTCCACCAGTCATCCTCCACCAGTCATCCCCCATTCCCCTCTCCTCCACCAGTCATCCTCCACTCCCCTCTCCTCCACCAGTCATCCTCCACTCCCCTCTCCTCCACCAGTCATCCTCCACTCCCCTCTCCTCCACCAGTCATCCTCCACTCCCCCCCATATCATGTCCTCCCCCCTCCATATTATCTCCTCTACCAGTCATCCTCCACATCATATCTTCCACTCCCCCCTCCATATCATATACTCCACCAGTCATCCTCCACTACCCCCCCCCCCCCTCCATATCATCTCCTCCACCCCACACCCCCATCCTTTTCTTCCCCAATATCATCTCCACCCACATCCTTTTCTTCCCCAATATCATCCACTCCACCCAGCAGCTCGCTCACCCCTCCTTTCCGGGCTCTCCCATCTTCAAGGCCTCGGCAAGTGGCTCCTTCCCCAGTCTTGTCAGGTTCATTTTAGTTTCTAAAGTCATAAGAAAAGATCCAGTGTAGGAAATCTCCAGATCCGTCCAGAGCCCTGAAACCAACCATAAGAAATTAGACACTCTCCCTCAGCAACTGAACCGCTCCTCCACAACATAGCGCTCCTCCATCCTCAGCTATCAGGAGGACAGGTCCTATGGTTACCTCTGTGGTCGATGGTTGGCTGGAAGGCTTGCAGTATTTTCGGCACAGACACCCCCATATCCAGTTCGGTCAGCGTCAGTTCATTCATGAAGTATGGCAGCTGCAGAGACACAGAGTGATGAGAGCCCTGGCCCCCCCAGGAACCTATCGAGTTACACTGAACAAGGGGCCCCATAAACAGACAAGAAGGGATTGCTCAGGCCTGAAAGTCTCCATGAGCCACATGCTGATGAGGTCTGTAGTGTCTCTCCTCACCCCACCATCCCGCGGCATCTAATAGAATGCTAATGAAGATGTTTCGGATGATGAGGTCTGTAGTGTCTGTACACCCTCCACTATTCCAGGTGTCTTTTAAAATGCCGATGAGGCCTGTAGTTTCCCCCCTTACATGTAACTAACCTTAATCTTGCTGAGCTTCATCTGAATCTTCTTGGACACCAGGTCAGACCAGTACTTCTCCCCCAGGAAGTCCCAGAACATTCTTCCCAGTAGAGCATTGACCCAGGCCTGCTGCTCCAGAACTGTCTGCTCCACCACCGTCACCTGTCCAGAGACACACGTTAACTATGGCCCCTCTCCCCGATCCAGGCACCTTCCCCTGATTCAGTAACATTCCCACCCCCTACCCCTCACCTTCTTGGCTGCGGTGGGACTGCTGTTAGCACTGGCGACGGGGCTCTCAGCAGGGCTCTTCTCTCTGGCCGGGATACACTGGGCCATGTACACACTGTACTCCAGCAGCATCTTCTGTCTGACACCAGCGGGCAGCTCCTTGGCGCGGGGCTGGCACATCACCTCCTCCATGCTGCCCTTACTGCTACTGCGGCTATGGGTCAGGATGCCAGACTGGCTTCCCTGTCTGCTGTGTGTCAGCAGGTGTCCTGAGGAGGCAGAACCACACGTGTGAGGACACCGGGGGTGCTGTAATACCTGCAGATATGTGGGCTGTCATGTGTCATACCCGACTTAAGGGCAGCCGCTCCACCAGCTTTCTTCATGTCAGTCTTCATCTTGGAGGCAAGAAGAAACCTGTGGAACCATTCTTCCTTCTCTCGGCCCGTTCTCCCAAACAGATAAAGCACTTGGTCTTTGCCCCCCGAAACCCTGCCGCCATCTTGCTGGAGGGCACTCTTTTTACCATCCTCGGCTGGGGTCTCCCCTTTCTCTTCGGTGCTCTCTTTATCCCCATGAGCTTTTGACATGAAGTCTTCCTGGTGGGCAAGCTCCAGACAGATGGGGTACTTCTTATTCCACAGACGCTTCCGAGCCAGGCTCTGGGGGACGAGATAAACCTGGGAGGGGGGGGGGGGGGGGGGGGGGGGGTAGGGTGAAGGTGAAAAAACATCAACAGACCATATGATAACAGCGGCTAACTGAGACATCTATGACATCTCCTCATTGTGGTATACTATAGGGCTCCTTATACATCTATGACATCACCACCCCATTCCCATACAATATGGCGGCAGTGAGGATCTTACCTTGCTGTCCACCAGGTCATAGATCTTCTGGCTGATGTAGGTGACGTCTGGTTTGGCCTCATTGTATATCGCTCTGCGGGAAATGTTCTTGTTCGGTTTTGAGAGACGCACCATGGAACCTTCCAGACGCACGAACACAGACTGGGTGAGGGTGGCGTGATACGTCTCTGGGTCGTAGTTCTGGATCTCATTCATCCAACCCTAGAAGGCCAGAGAGTAAGGTGAACTGATGCTGCTCAGTGATCTTAACTCGCTAATCGTGTCATTCATCTAGGACACGATAGGGGTGATTATATACGGTGGTGTGTGTGGGGCAGCCACATAGTGACTTACCTTCCATATGTCCGGCTCATTGATGTGCAGCGGCTCCACCAGGGTCTCTTGTTGGTGCAGGCGTCCACGCTGAGAGCGAGGAGAAGCAAAAAGCCAAATGATGGCAATGGCAGCCATGAAACCGAAGGCCATTCCAAGACAGAGTCCTTCCAGGTAACTGGGGAGAGGGAGTAGGAAATATCCATAGACGAACAGCACAAGGAGATACAGAGGCAGAACCGGCACCTCACAAGGTTCTACATACACATGGCCTTCTTCTTCATAGGTGGCCTGGTCCCCAGGCCCCTCTTCAGGAGCCTCTGCTGAACCATCCTCCTCATCTTCAAAGTCAAAGTCTTCAGAGTAGAGCTCCGTGAACTCATCGTCTTCCCTGCTGGCCAAAGCGGACAGGGAGCATTTCTCCAGCACCAGGGTGGAGGAAGACTTAACCGACGGAGATGGGTCCTTACGGAGTTCTCCTGGTGTCTTCTCCTCTCTTGGGGTACTGAACTCGGGGGTATAATAGCCGTTCTCGGCGTCTCCTTCCTCCTCCTTAATGCTGTAATTGTTATTGGTCTCCATGTGGCCATTGAGGCTGGACAGACTAGAGAGCTCCGAAGCGCTAGAAGATAAGGCTTTGGACCTGTAGCTTGAAGACTCATCACCCATAATTTTACTGAGCAGCTGAAAGGGCTCGTATATGACCTCCGAGAAGCGTCTCTTAGTGTCCTCAATCTTGGCCTCCACTTCCGTGACCTTAAAGAAGGATCGGCCATCAGATGGGGAGGTGATAGGAGAAGACGGAGCCGTCTTGGAGTCTCCGCCAGCCATTCGTGGTTGAGTAAACTGCTTGAATAGGTGCAGGTTGAGTTTGGAGTCTGGAGGCCGTTGTGTGCCGCCCTCTGCCTCCTGCTTCGAGGTGTCCGTGGACAAAGACTTCACCAAGGATTTCATTAAGTGTCTGTGCCTAATAGGTGCAGAGGACTCTTTAGGTTCCACCTCTGTAGACAGGGACTTGACTAAGCTGAGGAAAGGCTTTGAAGTGGAGGCGGTGGTGGATGCCATGGATGCAGCAAGCACTTTGGATGGTGAGGAGAGCAGCGATGGCTTCTGTTCTGCAGGAGGAGACACGCTGGGGGACTCTAGACTATAGTGAGATGTGGACAGGGGTAATGGCACAGTGCTGAAGGACTTGGATTGTTTAAGAGCGTCAGAGGATGTGACAGTGGATGCAGCCGGCTTGGCCGCAGGCAGCAGTGTTGGCAATGAGGATTCTACCATAGCGTCGGTGGGGGAGGTAGCATCGCTACATATCACGTGTGTACCGGTGTCGAAGAAGAGGTCCTCACTGGCCTCTACTGCAGTTACAATGTTCTGGTCATCCAGCTCCTCACTGAGAGTCTCTTCCTCTTCTTCTTCCTCCTCCCCCATGGCTGAGAAGCGGATAGTGATGGTCTCTCGGGACACAGAACGCTGGACTTCCACTTTGGGGGCGGTTGGCTTGGCAGAGGCTTGGCGTTTCTTCTCTCCATGGCTGCCGTCCAAACTGGTCATTGCCCTCTCACAAGAGTGTCAGAACCTACAAGAGAGCAGAAGATTGAAGAGTTTTTATCAGGCATCGTAACCACCCCCCATCTACCATAGCAGGAGCCTGCCAGGCCGCAGAAGCACCCCAGAGTATAATGTGACACCGGCTCCAGCCTCGTGATGGTGAAAAGGAGGAGGAGGGTGATGATGATGAAACGTCTCATCACATTGTGAAATCCTCAACTCATACCAAGGAAATGTCTACTGCAACACAGGACGTGACCCCGGGCTATGACTCCCTTCACATGTATGCATGTGTACATATATGTATGAATGTAACATATAAACATGTGTGTGTCATGTATATATACACACACACACACACACGTATACCTGCATCTCCATGTTTGCACATGCGAGTGGCTACTTCTAGAGGTCAGTCTCTGGATGACATATACAGTATATGTGGAATTATAGCATACAGGGGCTGTCACTAGTGGGTACAGGAGTGCACAGAGAGGTGATATCTATACAGTGGTGTATAAGGGGTGACACTGGTCCATATAATAGTGCATGATGGAGTGACACCATATAATAGTGATCTAACACTATGCATCTCCGGTGTCAATTATTAATGTGCGCTCTGCTGTGTGTAATGTGACACGGAGCGTTACAGCGATTACAGGTAATTACCGCCGCCGTCCTTCATGAATGTGTAATGTTACCAGGTGAGGAGAAAGGAGAACAAATAGCGTGTAAGTGACACCGGGAAATGTAAGCGACAGAAGGGGCTGGAGCAGAGGAGACGGTCACACTTGAATACTAATTGTAGGGACCTCCTTACCCACAATTCTCTGCTGGGGGACGACATCAGATGAAATTTGCACAGTGCGAGGACAGAGAGGTGCACCCAACCTGCTCTGCTATATACACGCCAGATAGTGATCAACAACAAAACAGCAGGGGGCGCCGAAAACATACTATAACAAAGTCCGTACAACACCCAGCATGCATCTGGTTAATGGTCATAGAGCTCAGTCACATGTTGCCAGATGGGTGACCACACCGAGAACAATGGAGTCTGTGTGTACAGAACTGGGAACCAATCACTTGGCACACTCCAGAGTGACAAACTCACCACAGCTATAACAGACCAGTATACAGCCAACTCCTCCTCCCGATGTCCTCACCACAGCTATAACAGACCAGTATACAGCCAACTCTTCCTCCCGGTGTCCTCACCACAGCATACAGCCAACTCTTCCTCCCGGTGTCCTCACCACAGCATACAGCCAACTCTTCCTCCCGGTGTCCTCACCACAGCCCGCTCCCAGCCCAGCATCCTCACCACAGCTATAACAGACCAGTACAGGGCCCGCTCCCCGCCCAGTATCCTCACCACAGCTATAACAGACCAGTACAGGGCCCGCTCCCAGCCCCGCATCCTCACCACAGCTATAACAGACCAGTACAGTACAGGGCCCGCTCCCAGCCCAGCATCCTCACCACAGCTGTAACAGACCAGTAGAGGGCCCGCTCCCAGCCCAGCATCCTCACCACAGCTGTAACAGACCAGTACAGGGCCCGCTCCCAGCCCAGCATCCTCACCACAGCTGTAACAGACCAGTACAGGGCCCGTTCCCCGCCCCGCATCCTCACCACAGCTATAACAGACCAGTACAGTACAGTACAGGGCCCGCTCCCAGCCCCGCATCCTCACCACAGCTGTAACAGACCAGTACAGGGCCCGCTCCCAGCCCAGCATCCTCACCACAGCTATAACAGACCAGTACAGGGCCCGCTCCCAGCCCAGCATCCTCACCACAGCTATAACAGACCAGTACAGGGCCCGCTCCCCGCCCCGCATCCTCACCACAGCTGTAACAGACCAGTACAGGGCCCGCTCCCGGCCCAGTATCCTCACCACAGCTATAACAGACCAGTACAGGGCCCGCTCCCCGCCCCGCATCCTCACAACAGCTGTAACAGACCAGTACAGGGCCCGCTCCCGGCCCAGCATCCTCACCACAGCTGTAACAGACCAGTACAGGGCCCGCTCCCAGCCCAGCATCCTCACCACAGCTATAACAGACCAGTACAGGGCCCGCTCCCCGCCCCGCATCCTCACCACAGCTGTAACAGACCAGTAGAGGGCCCGCTCCCGGCCCAGCATCCTCACCACAGCTGTAACAGACCAGTAGAGGGCCCGCTCCCAGCCCAGCATCCTCACCACAGCTGTAACAGACCAGTACAGGGCCCGCTCCCAGCCCAGCATCCTCACCACAGCTATAACAGACCAGTACAGGGCCCGCTCCCGGCCCAGCATCCTCACCACAGCTGTAACAGACCAGTACAGGGCCCGCTCCCCGCCCAGCATCCTCACCACAGCTATAACAGACCAATACAATACAGGGCCCGCTCCCGGCCCAGCATCCTCACCACAGCTGTAACAGACCAGTACAGGGCCCGCTCCCAGCCCAGCATCCTCACCACAGCTGTAACAGACCAGTACAGGGCCCGCTCCCGGCCCAGCATCCTCACCACAGCTGTAACAGACCAGTACAGGGCCCGCTCCCGGCCCAGCATCCTCACCACAGCTGTAACAGACCAGTACAGGGCCCGCTCCCCGCCCAGCATCCTCACCACAGCTGTAACAGACCAGTACAGGGCCCGCTCCCGGCCCAGCATCCTCACCACAGCTATAACAGACCAATACAGTACAGGGCCCGCTCCCAGCCCAGCATCCTCACCACAGCTGTAACAGACCAGTACAGGGCCCGCTTCCAGCCCAGCATCCTCACCACAGCTATAACAGACCAGTACAGGGCCCGTTCCCCGACCAGCATCCTCACCACAGCTATAACAGACCAGTACAGGGCCCGTTCCCCACCCAGCATCCTCACCACAGCTGTAACAGACCAGTACAGGGCCCGCTTCCAGCCCAGCATCCTCACCACAGCTATAACAGACCAGTACAGGGCCCACTCCCCATCCTGGCATCCTCACCACAGCTATAACAGACCAGTACACAGCCAGCTCCACCTCCCTGCATCCTCCCCACACCTATAACAGACCAATACAGTACAGGGCCCGCTCCCTGCCCAGAATCCTCACCACAGATATAACAAACCCCCTCCCCGCCCTGGCATCCTCACCACAACTATAACAGACCAGTATACTGCCAGCTCCCCCTCCCTGCATCCTCACCACAGCTATAACAGACCAGTATACTGCCAGCTCCCCCTCCCTGCATCCTCACCACAGCTATAACAGACCAGTAAAGTACAGGGCCCGCTCCCCGCCCTGGCATCCTCACCACAACTATATCAGAACAGTACAGGGTCCTCTTCCCGCTCTGGTGTCCTTACCACAGCTATAACAGACCAGTATACTGCCAGCTCCCCCTCCCTGCATCCTCACCACAGCTATAACAGACCAGTAAAGTACAGGGCCCGCTCCCCGCCCTGGCATCCTCAACACAGATATAACAGGCCAGTACAGGGCCCACTAACCTCGCAGAATCCTCACCACAGATATAACAAACCCCCTCCCTGCCCTGGCGTCCTCACCACACCTATAACAGACCAGCATACAGCCAGCTCCCCCTCCCTGCGTCATCACCACAGATGTAACAGACCAGTACATTACAGGGCCCGCTCCCCACCTGACATCCTTACCACAGCTATAACAAACCAGTATGCAGACAGCTCCCCCTCCCTGCGTCATCACCACAGATATAACAGACCAGTACAGGTATTTCAAACAACCAACTTCGCACTTAATGGGATAACAATCCAACGCCACACAATCCGGACTCCACAAATCCGTATAGTCAATAATCCAGTATACAAAGAGAATGTGTGGTATACTTAGTAGTACATTCTACCAGACGATATTACCTTATTCTTGCAGCAGTTCCACTTTGACATAGTGCCCCTATGATGCCAGAAAGGTATATCGCAGTAAATGCTCACAGGCTGAGTAATTCATAAACACATGCCAAACACTCTGGCCTCCCGCCGAACGTTTCGGAGGACGGGACTCCTCCTTCCTCATGCGTGGGGAAACGTTCGGCGGGAGGCCAGAGTGTTTGGCATGTGTTTATGAATTACTCAGCCTGTGAGCATTTACTGCGATATACCTTTCTGGCATCATAGGGGCACTATGTCAAAGTGGAACTGCTGCAAGAATAAGGTAATATCGTCTGGTAGAATGTACTGCTAAGTATACCACACATTCTCTTTGTATACTAGACAGTACAGGGCCCGCTCCCCTCCTGGAATCCTCACCATAGCTAGAACACATGTTCATGCATGTATGAGCTGTAACACTGGGGATGATGGAAGATGATGAGAGTGATAGTCTCTGTTGTGTCTTATGTAACAGGTCCTATTGTGCACTCCCTGAGGCAGCCATGCCATGTATACTCAGTCTACACCCCCACCCCACCGCTGAGAGATTACAGGAAGCCTTCAGGATTAATGGCTAACGCTGTAATCTGTCTGTATGGCGGGAGGGGAACCAGATAAGAGACCACAGTCCTGACTGATGGAGCAGCCTCTGCTGTGACCCAACCACCCCAGGCCCACAGCCGGATGGATCCTGACCATCCCATCAGATTCTTGATGTCACAACTACACAGAGACCCAGTTATTACAGCCTCATCTACCCCTGGGGGGCACCTGAACCCCATATATTCATGGAGGAGAGGGAGGATGCACCTGACTGAACCCCATATATACCCCTATGGGGGGGGGGGGAAGCACCTGAACCCCATATATACTCCTGGGGGGGGGGGGGGGAATCTACACACCTAAGGCCCCTGTGTCCTACATTTCTTCTCTGCTGAGCAGGTCGGACCAGTTACATCTCCGGTCACAGACCTGAACACTGCACTAGGGAAGGCAGGAGGTACAGGCCAGAGAATTAAGAGGTCAGAAAACTGAGGGTAGTAATTTGCAGCGTCGTCACAGTCTGACACCCATTGTCCCAGTCTCATCCCTGTACCCAAGAGCTGACAATTTAAAAGTTATCCAGACTTAGGAACAGCGCCTCTCCTGTCCTCAGATTTCTAACTGTAATACCACACACAACCCGAGAACAAGGGTGGCGCCATTTTAGAAAGAAAGAAGCTCTGTTACATTTTTAATCTTGGATAATCCCTTTAATCTCCTATAAAAAGAAAATATGCAGACCCCAGCAGGACCCCCAGGAGAGCAGGAGCACTGAGTACCCGGAACAATGCTGCCCTGAGCCCTGAGGCATCGTGGGTAAGGCTTGCATCACAGGAGGGTAACGTCTAGGAGAGGCATCAGCTGTGGACTGTGACCGGTGACTGGTTATACATTACAGATCTACAGGACGTTATCAGGTTATTACAACCCCCCCCCCCCCCCCCCCTTATCTCACAACTGAGTCACAGGTAAATAGTCTCAACTTGATTAAGTGAACACTGTACCTTACTCCGAAACATCCCGACCGACCCCTCAACAATAACACTCCCCCCCAAAATCCCAATACTGTCTCCTTATCACACACCCCCCCCTTCCCCCCCCAAACAACCCTGATACTGTTCAACACCACACCAACCAGGTGCCCCACACAGGAGGGGGAGGAGGTGGTGACAGGTGAGGGATAACACACAGGAGGAGGAGGAGGAGGAGGTGGTGACAGGCGAGGGATAACACACAGGAGGAGGAGGAGGGAGGAGGTGGTGACAGGCGAGGGATAACACACAGGAGGAGGAGGAGGGGGGAGGTGGTGACAGGCAAGGGATAACACACAGGAGGAGGAGGAGGGGGGAGGTGGTGACAGGCGAGGGATAACACACAGGAGGAGGAGGAGGAGGAGATGGTGACAGGCGAGGGATAACACACAGGAGGAGGAGGAGGAGGAGATGGTGACAGGTGAGGGATAACACACAGGAGGAGGAGGAGATGGTGACAGGCGAGGGATAACACACAAGAGGAGGGGGAGGTGACAGGTGAAGGATAACACACAGGAGGAGGAGGAGGGGGGGAGGTGACAGGTGAGGGATAACACACAGGAGGAGGAGGAGGGGAGGTGACAGGCGAGGGATAACACACAGGAGGAGGTGACAGGTGAGGCATAACACACAGGAGGAGGGGGGGGGGGGGTGGTGACAGGTGAGGGATAACACACAGGAGGAAGAGGAGGGAGGAGGTGGTGACAGGCGAGGGATAACACACAAGAGGAGGGGGAGGTGACAGGTGAAGGATAACACACAGGAGGAGGAGGAGGGGGGGAGGTGACAGGTGAGGGATAACACACAGGAGGAGGAGGGGGGGAGGTGACAGGCGAGGGATAACACACAGGAGGAGGTGACAGGTGAGGCATAACACACAGGAGGAGGGGGGGGGGGGGTGGTGACAGGTGAGGGATAACACACAGGAGGAAGAGGTGACAGGTGAGGGATAACACACAGGAGGAAGAGGAGAAGGTGGTGGCAGGTGAGGGATAACACACAGGAGCAGGAGGAAGAGGGGGAGGTGGTGACAGGTGAGGGATAACACACAGGAGGAAGAGGGGGAGGTGGTGACAGGTGAGGGATAACACACAGGAGGAAGAGGGGGAGGTGGTGACAGGTGAGGGATAACACACAGGAGGAAGAGGGGGAGGAGGTGACAGGTGAGGGATAACACACAGGAGGAAGAGGGGGAGGTGGTGACAGGTGAGGGATAACACACAGGAGGAAGAGGGGGAGGAGGTGACAGGTGAGGAATAACACACAGGAGGAGGAGGAGGAGGAGATGTATATACTCTAGGGACACCTGTCCAAATGTCCCGGCTATTACAGTAGTAGGTCTCTGATATACAGCTATGGTTATAATGTCCCGGCTATTACAGTAGTAGGTCTGATATACAGCTATTACAGTAGTAGGTCTCTGATATTGCACTCTGTACATGTGGAGTCTATTATACAGGCGTAGTATAATACACAGATATGGATATAACATACAGGTTATTACAGTTATCTCTGATGTATAGCTATAGTTATAATGTACAGGTTATTACAGTTACCTCTGATGTATAGCTATGGTTATAATGTACAGGTTATTACAGTTATCTCTGATGTATAGCTATGGTTATAATGTACAGGTTATTACAGTTATCTCTGATGTATAGCTATGGTTATAATGTACAGGTTATTACAGTCGCCTGATACCCAGGATACCACTCACCGCCTCCGTGTCTCATGTCCCCTCCTCCACCCCGGTGTCTCCGGTCTCTGCCCTGGGCCGCCCGACCAGCACCAGGAGCCCGGACCAATCTTTCCCCGATCCGTAGATCTTCCCGCTCGGCTGTGGATTGAGGCGCCTGGATGTCACGTGTGCGGCCCGCGCCTCGATCTCGGGCAGATCTTACTGCCAGGCGCCCTGCCAGACTTCGTTTTCATCTGCTTTTATAGGACTTCCTGGTAGACGGTCACACGGGGTGATCACTGATTGGCTGAAAATCACTTCTAATCCTTCCCACGTGATGACCTAATGCTACATATAAACAACACCACGTAATATACACAACACAACACAATACATCTACACATCACTATACATAATATACATCTACAACCTCATCTACACATCACTATACATAATATACATCTACAACCTCATCTACACATCACTATACATAATATACATCTACAACCTCATCTACACATCACTATACATAATATACATCTACAACCTCATCTACACATCACTACACATAATATACATCTACAACCTCATCTACACAACACTACACATAATATACATCTACAACCTCATCTACACAACACTATACATAATATACATCTACAACCTCATCTACACAACACTATACATAATATACATAATCTACAACCTCATCTACAACCTCATCTACACAACACTACACATAATATACATCTACAACCTCATCTACACAACACTATACATAATATACATCTACAACCTCATCTACACATCACTATACATAATATACATCTACAACCTCATCTACACATCACTATACATAATATACATCTACAACCTCATACACATCACTATACATAATATACATCTACAACCTCATCTACACATCACTATACATAATATACATCTACACCCTCATCTACACAACACTATACATAATATACATCTACAACCTCATCTACACATCACTATACATAATATACATCTACAACCTCATCTACACATCACTATACATAATATACATCTACAACCTCATCTACACAACACTATACATAATATACATCTACACCCTCATCTACACATCACTATACATAATATACATCTACAACCTCATCTACACATCACTATACATAATATACATCTACAACCTCATCTACACATCACTATACATAATATACATCTACAACCTCATCTACACAACACTATACATAATATACATCTACACCCTCATCTACACAACACTATACATAATATACATCTACAACCTCATCTACACAACACTATACATAATATACATCTACACCCTCATCTACACAACACTATACATAATATACATCTACAACCTCATCTACACAACACTATACATAATATACATCTACAACCTCATCTACACAACACTATACATAATATACATCTACAACCTCATCTACACATCACTATACATAATATACATGTACATGTACAACCTCATCTACACATCACTATACATAATATACATCTACAACCTCATCTACACATCACTATACATAATATACATCTACAACCTCATCTACACATCACTATACATAATATACATCTACAACCTCATCTACACATCACTATACATAATATACATGTACATGTACAACCTCATCTACACATCACTATACATAATATACATCTACAACCTCATCTACACATCACTATACATAATATACATCTACAACCTCATCTACACATCACTATACATAATATACATCTACAACCTCATCTACACATCACTATACATAATATACATCTACAACCTCATCTACACATCACTATACATAATATACATCTACAACCTCATCTACACATCACTATACATAATATACATCTACAACCTCATCTACACAACACTATACATAATATACATGTACAACCTCATCTACACAACACTATACATAATATACATGTACAACCTCATCTACACAACACTATACATAATATACATCTACAACCTCATCTACACATCACTATACATAATATACATCTACAACCTCATCTACACATCACTATACATAATATACATCTACAACCTCATCTACACATCACTATACATAATATACATCTACAACCTCATCTACACAACACTATACATAATATACATCTACAACCTCATCTACACAACACTATACATAATATACATCTACAACCTCATCTACACAACACTATACATAATATACATCTACAACCTCATCTACACATCACTATACATAATATACATCTACAACCTCATCTACACATCACTATACATAATATACATCTACAACCTCATCTACACATCACTATACATAATTCACATCTACAACCTCATCTACACATCACTATACATAATATACATCCTCACATAGACAACACTATACATAATATACACAACCTCATATATATAACACTATATAATATACAACCTCATATACATAGCACTATACATAATATACATCTACAGCCTCATATACTCAACACTGGGGCATACTAAAAAGAATGAAGAAAACAAATTATCATGATTACCAATAAAAGATGTAAAATAAAGATTTAATGAGCTTTATGAGTTTCTTAAAGTGACAGTTCCATGTAATTCTTAGGCACAAGTTCAGACACAGCAGTTCACACTGGAGACTGAATGCCAGTGGTCCTCTTGAATATTAGTGATAGCTTTAAAGGGGTTATCCAGTGCTTCAAAAACATGGCCACTTTCTTCCAGAGACAACATGACTCTTGTCTCCAGGTCAGGTGTGGTTTGCAATTATGCTCCATTCACTTCAATGGAAATGAGCAGCAAAACCCCGCCCAAGCAGGGGACAAGAGCGGGGCTGTCTCTGAAAGAAAGTGGCCATGGTTTTGTAGCGCTGGATAACCCCTTTAAGTAGGTAGTTTAGACTTTAGATAAGATACTGTAGTGGCAAAGTCTCTTTAAGGAGAAGTCTAGCCTATCGGATTATAAAAGCCATCAGGGGCAGGAGAGAGATTGATTACAAGTACAGACTTACCTCTCCCTGTACCCCCATTGAATGCCGGGATCGGCATCAGGACCCCCTCTGGGATTTCCGGAGCTGTCACGACCCAGCTGATGGACTGGCCGCTCAGCCAGTCACTGACTAGGGTGGGACGCTGCTCCAGGTACCCCCCCGAGTCGTGACGTCATCACAATTCAGGAGGAAATGCCTTTTGGTGGGGGTCCCGAAGCCGATCCCGCTGCTCACCGCAGGCATGGGGAGAGGTAAATTCCTACTTTTAATAAATTTCCCCCCATCCCTGCCTGCTGCTGTATATTATAATCCGCTGGACTTCTCCTTTAAGTAGTTTTAGTAGGTTGACTTGTCGTTAGGGATGACCAAACTTGAACTGCAAAGTTTGAGTTCATTCCCAAATCCATGTGTTCGAGTAATGACCATGAGGGCCACTCCGCAGTGCAGGTGTTACTAGCAGGCAGGAACCGGGGCAGCTGCAGGGTATAGAGTTGTCACGGTACTGGCATGAGGGTGGCACAGCTGTAGGCCGGTCTGCGGTTCTATGCGGGATACTGGGCATGCGATTCTTCGCTGTACCTAGTCGGGGCATCAGATAAGGGACACCAATGCCAAGGTTCAGTAACAGCGGTGGTTACAAGTTTATTGTAACTGAGGTAACTGATAGCAACAGTCTCTTCCGGATGCAACCGGGTATATAGCAGGTTTAAACAGACAGAGCAAAGGTGGTGCTGCATAGGCTGAGGTGAAGCGTGCCGGATGATGGGAGTAGTAGTGATAGAGGAATAGAGAGGCTGGGTGGATTATAATACTTGCGGTGAATATCTTGAGTTGATGAGGAGATTGAGAACAGGAACGACACCCAGATGAGAGGATACTCCAGGCACTTGAGCAGGCGGACAGCCAGGAACTGTTACAGCAGAGCACCAGCCACTCTTCTAAAGGTGAAGAGGGCCGCAGGAACACATCTGTCCTCCCTGAGGTAGAGGGCAGAACTCACACAAACATCCTATCCCCTTTGTGGCAGGGAATAGACTTGCAAGAGGAAGTCACATGGTAACCCCTGGCCAAAGCTCGACGGCCATTGGAGGAACCATGGTTACGGGGCACGGTCACGTGATCACCAGCCTTTGCATACCACTGCACAGAGTTATGCACACAAGATATACACATGAACCTGAGAGTAATAGGGATTACACAGTAAACAGTTGCAGTGCATATAGTTTCCAGGACAGGCATGGCTATAGCAATAAAAGTAACTTAAAGTGAGAAACTGACAGCATGTTCTGGGACACTGCAAACGCACAGCCGAACAGTCGCACGTGTGTTCATTGTTCCTCAATAAAGTTTGTTGAAAAGCTGCTAAGCTAAGGGCTCAGCAGCCAATCAGCAAGCTTGTAGGCATCACTGTTGTCCTGGGGCTTGGCTAGGATTGGTCAGGCAGGACATGTGACCCTGGTGTATAATAACGCTGGTCTGTGCTGAGGAGCTGCTGGCTGTCAAAACATCAGTGAAACAGGAGGAGAGGGCAAAAAAACCGCCGCTTTAGATTCACTCGTCTGTTCACACTAGGGACTGAGGCAGGGATAGAAAGCCCGGAAAAAGTTCACAAAAAAAATTGGGAGAAGCTGGTGTCAGATCATCAGTGATACAGGAGGAGGGGGGCAAAGTCTTTAAAGGGAATGTACCAGCGGTACAACGCTTTTCTGTTTTTACCATGAGTAGACCAGCACCATTACGGGGATGCCAGCGCCACGGTCCTTTCTTTGAATTGCGTCCCGGTTCCTGCGCATGGCGCTGGTCTATTACTTAAAACCAGCCCGGACTGAAGCCCCCAGTAGGAGAAAACACCCTCTATGACATGGCTCCATTGATTCTAATGGAGCTGCATCATAGAGGGGTTTTCCCCCTACTGCGGGCAGTGACTGGAAATAGAGCGGCGTCATGCGAGGGTACCAGGCCGTGTGCAGGAACCAGGTCATGGCCATACTGTAAAGTGGTGTAATACACATAATATCCACACTACATTATTACTAAGTTTTTTTTTTCTTTTTTACTAGACCCATATGTAGCACAAGGCCCCAAAATGTAGTCATCTCGGCTGCATTGACAGGTGTCTATTTCTGGGGTCTGGCAAAAGAAGAATTTGGGTGTTAGGCAAAAAAATGTTGGGCATAAATGTTAGTTTGAAGGAGAAATAATTTTTAATATGTTATTACATAAGCAAAGTTAGACAACATACACACCTATATCCACTAATTATGGGAGATGCACATATACTGCTATTTCCCTCAATTTAATAGATCAGACAGGCTTCATTTTCTCAAAAAAAAAAAAAAAGTGATATCACGACCCCTGTGTATATACCTAATGTGTCTAGCAATATAGTGTAGAAATTACATGTAAAAATACAAGGGAGCAGGGGATGGTGGCATATCAAAAACATTTATGGCTGGAAAGGTGCTGGAGGGACATGGGGGACCTTCGGGGATGCTTCCGGGCAGGGATGGGTTAACACAGCAGGAGCAGACAGAGAACGCACCATGCTAGCGGCACCTCCTGCAGCAACTCCTGGCGCTCTATGCCGGTCCCGATCCACCTTCTGCAGGTGACGGTGTACAGGGGCTCCTGCCGGGTGACTCCCTTGCTGCTTAGGCTCTGGCTCCCCTAATGGACTCTCCACTAGTAGATCCCTGGATAGGAGACTCTGTGCTTGCTCCTGCTGCATTACCCCTCCCTGTCCAGCAGCATCACCAAATGTCCCCCATGTCCCTCCAGCAATCTCCAGCCTTAAATGTATGTATTTGATATGCCGCCATACCCTGATTTTTTTTTTTTTTTTTTTAGAAAATTAGGCCTGTCTGATCTGCTAAATTGAGGGAAAAAGCACTATATGTGCATTTCCCATAGTTAGTGTATATTAGGGATTTGTCTAACTTTGCTTATATAATAACATAAATAAAATTATATTTTGGTCGGAGTTCTCCTTTAAGCCAACATCAAATTTATGAAATTAAAAAATATTTTGAGAAAATCTATTTCTGTGATGCTAGTGGGGTCAAATTGGATTCCTGAGCGGCCGACAAACTCAGGTATCTGTGGCTCAAAGTTTGCAGGGATTGGGGTCCAGGTGGGGTCATTTGAGGGGGCTTGTGGCGCTTCCTGGGGCATTGTCCTGGGGTGGTGCCTTGGGGGCTTATCATAAGCAGATGATGAGGAAGAGGAAAGAAGGAGGAACAAGGAATCTCCCTCCCTCACTGGCTGCCTTAGGGTCCGATCAACGATGTAAACGAGCGCCGTTCTGCTAGATCGGCCTTGGTTTACTGGGCCTATTCCACGGCCCGACAATCGTTAGCGAGGGCTGCAGGGAACTCGTTACCGATGTCCTTGCAGCCCTTGCAGAAGGGACGTGGCTGTCATGCCGCCGCTGCTGTTGTAGAGAGCGGACAGGGAAGATCTGTCTTTGGTGCAAGCAAGTGGCACGGATTATAGCGTAACTTTCTAGGCCCCAATATCGGCTGGTGAATGGTCAGTCAAGATCTAGTGGAAGGTTTAGTTGACTACATGGCACAGAGTGGCTCTAGTTTGATGGGGTTATCTTCCACCCTCTTCTCTGCCACTGAAACCATCGAACCCTCTGCTTCACCCCCTTGCAAATCTTCTAAAGGCTATGAACCCCAGGTTATAGAGCAATCGCTAATGCTCTTCAAGGATTCTGCTTCTGTAAATTTAGTGGTCTTTCCCTCTGATTCAGTTGAACACCTGCAATGCACTGATGCCCAACCACTGATGATGGAGGATGAGGACATGGGAAGGGTGGTGCAAATGGGCAGGGGAGCGGCACCTGATGTGTCAGATGAAGATTAAACACAATAGATGACACTTTTAAGCTGTGTGGAAACCTGCATCCTACATTCAAACTCCATTACCCCAGTGATCCGTGCTGCAAGAAAACGGTCCACATTACAACATGTCCGTTTCTTTGCAGCACGGATCGCGGCTCCGTATACACGTACGGACGTGTGAACAGGGCCATTGGATGACATTGGTTTCATGCACTGTCCGCAATTTTGGACAGAACATCGGATGTGTGAATTAGGCCTTAGTGTGAATCCACATGGGAAAAAACAGTGATTAGAGCAACACGTATTCAGGCCTAGCTGGGTCAGGAGCTCACTTTTCTAAGCAGTCAGATGTTTTTTAGTGGCTTCCTGTTCCTAGTGTCAAATCATTTGTCTCTAGTGTAGGAGCTCCATCTAGTGGGACATATTAGTAATGAAGTTGGTGTGTTGTGGAGCACCCTCTAGTGTTGGATTGCACTAAGGCAGCTATTATAATTCAAATTTTCTTAGTAAAATTTCTTCTGTGATTCCCAAGGCAGCACACAAAGGGTTAATCTATTTTCTTTATCCTACTGACGGAAGAACACACTAGCAAAAAATAAGCAATTAACATTCAAGAAACCGGAGAGAACAATGAAGTATGCAGCAATTACATTTATTAAGCGCGGGTAATTTGTGCGGACTCATGGAAGGAAGACATTTCGTTAAGTTTGAACTTTCCATGTCGACCCTCGGCAGCACACAGGGAGAGGGTTAACTATAAAGTCACAAGTTCCAGCATATGCCTGCCGAAGGACACCTCTCTGTTAGGAATGACGTCCAGCCTTTAGGGCCTGATGAATGTCACTGGTGAAGACTAGAAAACTGCTCTGCAGATCTGGACAGGCGAAACTTAAGCTAGATCTGCCCAAGATGTAGATGTTGATCTAGTCAAATGGGCCCTGAAGCCTTCAGGAGGTGCATGATCTGCATACGTGTAGCACTGCACGATGGTGTCCTTGAGCCACTTAGTCAATGTAACCTTAGCTTAGATTGAACTTTATCAAGTGGGTCAGGGCAGGAGTCTAATGCTGGGTTTACACGGAACGATTATCGTGCGAATTCGCACGATAACGAATTCGAACGATAATCGTACGTGTAAACGGAGCGAACGACGAGCGAGAAATCGTTCATTTTGATCTTTTAACAGGTTCTTAAATCATCGTTCGTCTTTCACAAAAAACACTGGCAGATTTATCTGCCCAATTTTGGAAGCCAATGTCAGGAATGGACTTGAAAAGACAGGGAATCTCAGTCTTTCCTTTATGACCTGCACCCTGTTTATAGTCTGTTCCTGGCTTTGGCTTCAAAAATCTGTCAGATAAATCTCTCTGTGTAAACGCACCATTAGAGACAAATCTCCTAAATGTTGTTGAACACAGAGGGCACTTTAGGTAGAAACGAGGACCGTATTGGCAGAATTAGGCAGTCCTGTAGAATCCTGAGAAATGGTTCCTTAGAGGAGAGGGCTTAAATTTACTCTCTTTGCTGAAGTGATGGCTATGGGGAAAAGAGCTTTCCACCATACAAACTTGATGTTTACAGAGGATAAAGCTTCCATCACAACAGGAAAGATTCCACTTTTTACTCCTCACAGACTCTTTGGAAAATGAGAGGTGGAATCTGAATGGATTCTAGGGGCAACTGAGCCAGTTTGACTTTGCACCATGTTTGATAAATCTCTGTGGGTGGCTGACAGAATTTAGATAGGATCTTCCAATAACTCCTGAGACCTGAAAGCTAAGCTGAGATCGCTGGCCAGTGACAACGCAAGAGGGAACCAGGCTTGACTCAGCCAATACAGGATTACTGCTACTGCTGGCGCTTCTTCCTCCTTGATTGTGACTAGAACTCTCATGATCAGAGGAAAAGGGGGCTTGGGTTACCATGAAGTTGATCTCTGGAGTCCCAAATCTTGAGATTATCTGCCTGAACACCTTTGGATAAAGGCTCCATTCTGCTGGGCTACGCTGTTCCTTGCTCATAAAATCCACCTGGATATTGAGGGACCTTTCTTATGTGGACCACATGTAGGTCAAGAAGATGATCTTCTGCCCCAGGACATCAGCAGCTTGCATTCTTCCATCAGCTGGGATGACCTTGTCCCACCCTGTTTGTTCACATAGAAGACAGCTGGAAGATTGTCGGACTAAACCAAGATGCTGCGGTGCTAGCCCTGAGAGAGAAAATGACATAGGGCTAGGGGTATTACACACAGTGCCCTGTGGTTGGACAAGAATGAGGCTTCTACTCTGGACCCACTGAATTCAGGCAGATGATGTTCAGAGGAAAATCAACCATAAATTCAGAGTCCATCTTCAAGTTAGGCGTATATTTATTCCCCAAGATTTATTCTTTGGTACCTCTTCCTTAAGAGAGCTGGGTCAGCCAGACCCCAAGTGCTCTGCCAATCAACACGGAGGCAAAAGAGGCCTTAACAGCCTAAGCAGGTATACTTATGCTTCCCGAAACGCCACTGTTAGGAAGCAACAGGCCCCAGAACACCTGCAGTCAGAGCCGGGAGTGATTTAACCCCTACAGCTAGAACCAGTAACACGATCAGCAGAAGGGGTGGCTGAGCCAAAACTCCCCTGGGGAAAGTAGACGTTCTCCTAGTAGAAGAGGACAAAAACCAAAAGGTTCTCTTCTTTCTGCTGGTTTCTTGGCTGTTTATATATCTGGAGGGGACTGTGCTTGGGTTAATTAGTAACTTAATTGAATGTTAATTGCTTATTTATTGCTGGTTTGTTCTTTTGTCAGTAGGAAAAAGAAAATAGTTTAACCCTCTGTGTGCTGCAAAGGGACGACAAGGAAAGCTTCATTAGGAAAAGAAATAGAGAATAAAAGGAACAGAACACTTAAAGCTGCACTATCACCAGGTTCTGCCCAATGAACCTGCTGATATGCCACACAAGCTCTTTACCTTCTAACTTTATCACTGTTAATAATAACTCTTTTCTTCTCCACCACATTGCTTATGAGCATTTGGGGTGTCGCCTATTGTCTCTGACCAGACGTCTTCCCTGCACAGGAGCAGTAAATAGAGGCCTCTATGCATATATGAATATGCATAGTGGTAGGGATTTTCAGAAAATCACAATGTATAATTAAATAAAATAATTTGTATTTTATTGCACGAAATAAGGATTCGATCACCTACAAACAAGCAAGAATTCTTACAGACCTGTAAGGGCCTATTCCCACATTTTGTATAACATGTAACCTATAAATGGGGAAGGCCTGTAGTGGACACTTTCTCCGCCCCGCCTTATGTATCACAATGATGCCAAGATTTAAAGTGTTTGAATCTTTGCAGCACTGTAATGACACAGCCGGGCAGCTGTTTTTTTTTACAGTGGGAATAAGCCTGAAGTTTTTTTTTAAGAAGCTCCCCCTACTCTGCACTTATTATTGGTGGGTGGGAGAGATTCACGTCATGGGAACATAACCATCAGATCAGGAGTAAGCTGTGTTTATATGCAATGGGTCTACCCCAGCTACTTCCTTCTCAAAAAAAAACAGGTAGTAGCATGAAAACATTGTTTCAATTTGGTTTTGCGAGCTGCTGCAGATACACAGAACAGCATCTTCTTATCCCGCACTAGTCGTATGGAGGAGTCATCTGTGAGGATACGGAAAAGACACCACTGAGGTGTGCGGATGCACCTAAGGTGGAGATGAGTGGAGAGGAAGGTTTTGATCTGGTTCCAGAATGTTTGGATATGTTGGCAGGACTACAGGCAGTGAAGGAGGTCGATGTGAGGGGCACCACATTAGGGGCAGGTATGATCCATGGTGTTGCCTATAAACGAGCCTCTGTGTGGGGATATGTAAGCTCTATGAGCTATTTTGTATGACATCTCTCAGTAAAGGGAGGTATTTGTTTGCAGTTTGGAGGGCTTTCACGATGTCGTCCACTGTGACGTTGGGTACCACCGAAGTCCAGTATGAAAATGAAATATTTAAGGGGTCAGCCACCGGTAGCATTTGGTAATCTGCTTGTCTTCTAACTGCGTGGTGGTGTTCAGGTTTAATAAAGGGTCTGACCAGTCTTTGTCTGAGAAACTCTGTAAGGTTTTGTTGATAATAGCTGTAGGCTAGAAGGTAGTGGAAGGGAAGGGGGCCCACCACATCATGTTGCTGCTTGAGTTCATTGAAGGTGTATGGGCGCTTGCTGGTTGTGCTGACCATGGTTTCCAGTCGTTTTATTCCCCCACTCTGCCATCTACAGAAAATTGGGGGCGGCTTGTTTTGGTGAACGTTGGGGTTGTTTGTCAGTGTTAGTAACAGTGAGTGCTGGGGGTCTAAGTTCTCCACGCTGTATGGAGGAGCGGGTTTTGCTTTGCTTCCAAGGGAAGTTCAGAATGAGAGGAGTGAAGAAGATTCGAGAGGGAAATGTCCGAGCGGAGTTGTGGGCCAAGTGTGAAGTCTGTATAGACCACATTTTGGGTTATCCAGTCCCCTGTTATTCTTAATTGTGCTGCTAGCTTATATAGCAAGATAATGGGGAAGTTGATGCCGACTTGTGACTTGTGTTGTTGGAGTATATGAAGTCCTATCCTGGGTCTTTTGCAGTTCCATATAAATGAGCGGAAGCGAGCGTTAATGATTAGAGATGAGCGAACCTGGAGCATGCTAGAGTCCATCCCAACCCGATCGTTTGGCATTTGCTTAGCGGTGGCTGCTGAACTTGGATAAAGCCCTAAGGCTATGTGGAAAACATGGATATAGTCATTGGCTGTATCCATGTTTTCCAGACAACCTTAGAGCTTTATCCAACTTCAGCAGCCACCGCTAATCAAATGCCGAACGATCGGGTTGGGATGGACTCTAGCATGCTCGAGGTACGCTCATCTCTATTAATGATGTTCATATCTTTAGGTCGAAGAAGCAGTGGGAGAGATTGTAGGATATATAGTAATTTAGGGAATATTACTAGCTTAATTAAGTTGGCTCTACCCATGAAGGAGAGGGTGACGTATATTTTGGATGTAAAGCTGGGATGGTTTTCTGGTGATTGTTACTCCTAGATAGGGTATAGAGGTTGTGCACCACTGAAAGTCGTACTGCATTGTCCATGATGGTTTTGTGGGTCCTTTTAACAGGAGGGCTAGTGTTTATGGTAAAGCCCGGTAGAGGTCCATAGACAGACAGGTCCAACATGATAGCAGGCAGGGAGGTTTGAGGATCTGAGATGAACAAAAGAATGTCATCTGCAAAGGCAGATAATTTTTCCCAAGGGATTTCCCAATGCTAATTCCAGTGTAGTGGGTGTTCGAATGAAGATGCCGTAGTAAAGGGGGCAATAGATAGTCTCAAAGATTACAGTTCGTACACACTGCACCGTCTGGGAGCTGTATGGCACTATTTGATCACCGGGTGCACTAGTTATACTGAATGACACCATCTCACCACGAGCTGCACTATTGATCTAGGCACTGTATGACACCATCTTACCACAAGCTGCATTATTGATCCAGGTACTATATGGGATTATCCGGTCAGTATGTACACCACTGGCCACTAGGGGGCACTGTATATGGAAGTATACAGCATGTAGCAATCACTGGGGCATTTTATAGCTCTACTCGCTGGTTGTAGGAGCAGGTTCAGGGGGAGCACATTAGGGTCCCATAGTCCCAGGCCTGTACAACATACGGTGTAGAAGGATGGTGCAGGGGGTATTCAATCATCAATGTCTGGTATATACAGAGAGAAGATGGGTCCTCTACCTTTTCTACCACCTGATGAAGAGGCAGCAACCCTAAAACACATAATACTGAAACTATCTTTTTTATAACATTCACCTGTACGTGGATCCCAGCACTGCAACGATAATAGTGGAGTGGTAGAGATCCTGGGGGGAGGTGCAGGCCTAAGCCGCTCATCATCAGGCGGCTCTGGCATTCTCATCCTATACTTTATCTTCATTCACAGGAACTTCGTTTCCACCCTGCCAGGAAACAGTGAGGAGGTAGGAGACTCCTGGAGCAATTCTATGTATCTCCCAGTGCTCCAGCACACACATAGAGTCTTCTCTTGGACTAATTGAGATATTCAGGGACACATCTCCTGGCATCCCATAAGCTCTTGATTATAAGGATTATTACAAGAAAGGAGTACTAGCAGACATGGATCTTTCTTTAGAAAAGCTGGGTCTTTTCAAAGTACGTTTAATACCTGCATATAGAGTTTGGCACTAGACAAGAAACCAATTATACCAATTCCACAGGCCACCATCCAAGGATCAGAGGGATATGGAATCAATCTGTTTGTCCTCACTGGTGAGAGATCCCAGGAAGGTGGCTTCAGAGCTTTCCTGACAGAGAGCCATGAATGGGCATCTGGTTATTGGGTTGAATCTCATTCCTAGCATGGCTACGTGAACTTGACAAGATATTAGGATTTTTAAGATCTACATTTGGGTGGTGTCCAAAGTCCAGGTAACACCTCTAGATCCTGAAATTAATCTTAGATGTGATTGTCTCCGTGCTAGGAGAGAAGACATCACACTTAATCCTCCTTTCCTGCTAAAAATTAGCAGGCAGCCACGTGAAGTCCTATGGCCTGTGACTAAACAACAGGACCTTGTGAGAGAACATCTGGTGGGACCCATGGATCTGGTGGACCCAGGGCTCTCAGGCAGGAAAGCCAAGCTCTGCAAGGCCAAAAAGGTGAGATGAGGATGGCCAAAAAAAAACTTGGGATCAGAGCCAGAGGTAGAAGCTAGAGGTGTCTGTATGCTGTAAAGAATACAAACTTCAAACCCGACAATTCTTGCTTTAGTCTCTATTCCCTGGTGTGATTTGTGGTCACTGGGGTGGTCTGTCTGCTGCTGACAGGGATGAAGGCCATATCTGAAAGGTTAGAGACATTAGGGCCACACTCCCTAGTTCCTTGCCTGTTTGTCATGGCTGCCACTGTGGCGCTGCCTGATAGGATCCTGGCATCTTCCCCCTGCAGCTGCCGTAACGTCTAATGCACTGACAATTCCAAGAGATCAGAGAATTCTCAACTCTCATACAAGGCCCCAGAGCTGTTGCAAGACCCAGGAGAGACCCTTCTGGATACTTAACCTGGGATGACACAGAATCTCCCAATTCCTGTTTTTGCCTTGGGTAAAGAGAGGACTTCTCCCAAGTTACCAAACCAATCAGTTAGGAAGGGTCAGACAGAAAACTCTTTAAAAACTTTTGAGCAGATTTCTCTTCCAGTCCCTCGCTTCTGGCTCCACAGAGTCATTGAGGACACTTTCTTAGAGGGGATCTGAAGGCTGGTTAAACACTTAGACAATTAGATTTCATATGTCCATATATCCACAAGGAGTCTCTTGATAACTTATGTGCAATGTTGCTGCATAATGTGAAACTGATTTACTTCTGTACATCTGTCCTTTGGCCTTGTAAAGTGCAATACACAGTGCAGCATGCTTTGCACAACTGTAGGAGGTTGGTGCTGGCACTATCTGTATACAGTAAAGAACAGTGTTCTATGCACCACCGATTACTGTATGGCCCACGGGTGGCGCTACCACACCACCACTTAAAAGTGTCACTGTCATAACTTTAAAAATCTAAAATAATAGATGTAAATTGCAAACTTGCTTTTATTCACTTTTATCATGGAAATCCCACTTCTTGTGTTCTGGCTTTTTTTTCCCCAAAGAGACTAAACACAGGAAGTCCCATATTTCCCAGGTCATCTGAGCAATCACAGAAAAGGCAGTCATGTGATTGACAAATTGAGCCGTGACACTCTGTACTGGTCAGACTTCATCCTTATAGTCCATGGGCTGGGCACTCTACCAGAATCCAAAATGGCCATAAAATCGGAAACAAATGTGACGTGCCTGAGGTTCCCTACCTCATTCCCAGGTAGACAAGAGACTCATGGGCCGTAACCAGGTTTATATACGGACCCTCCCCTTTTCGGCCAACCTCTAAGGCCCCCCCCCACCTTCCCAGGCAGACAGGAGACTCACAGGCTGTAACCAGGTTTATTTAAGGTCAGTAACTATCAGATTTACAAGGCAAATAATGGAAAAGGCAAAAAACAAAACACTGGGATTATGTACAGAATGTACAAGAGTTACAAGAGGCGTCTGACAACGGGAGAAGGTTCTGCTCCAAAATAACTTATCACTATAACCAGAAACCAAAGAAAATGTACAACACAGTTCTATTGCCGAGGTGTGGGGCCCATTACCATCCAGGGCTACACAAACACACACAAGATGGCTGACTGAAAAGCTTAACATTAAGTTGGGTCTCATCTATGAAGAAGGGGTTGGAGAGTGTAAGCAGGGATTTTGGGGGTGGTGGGTGAAGTAGTCAAGGAGTCTGGACAACCTGGGTCACACATGGGGATGGAAAGTGTAGTCAGGAAGGTGGTGGAAAGCATAGGCAAGGAGGGGGTGATGGAGGTCTGGAATTTAACCAGCACAACAGTGCAGAGAGATGCAGACCCAGCAGTAACCATGCCGGCTATCTTATGTCCATGTGCGATTACAGATGATCAATGACTGGGGATGGCTCCACAGACGCTCAGGGATAAGGCAGAATATTCTGAAGCAGCCAATGCCTGACCCAGGACTAGTGGTAGCAAAGAGGCACATTGTGCCCGATGGCTCAATAAAGCTGCTAGTCCCTTATGACTAGAGGTGGCGAGTTATCAGCTGCAGGCACTTCTGTGGTTACTGGCTCCTATATATCCAGCACTTAGGATCTCTACAATGAATAAAGTCTAATCCAGCACAAGGGAGGGGGGCACCTACTTATGGGACATACTAATGGTGCATTTACACAGGCAGATTTATCTGACAGATTTTTGAAGCCAAAGCCAGGAACAGACCATAAACAGGGAACGGGTCATAAAGGAAAGACTGAGCTTTCTCCTTTTTTCAAATCCATTCCTGCGTTTAGCTTCCAAAATCTGTCAGATATATCTGCCTGTGTAAACGCACCATAAGTTACCTGCTGCTTCATAGCAATAGAAAGTCAGCCGTGTACAGAGAGAAGGCACTAGAGGGAGATTAAGGAGTTGTGTCAGAGTTGAGTTTTACTTTCAGAACCTGAGACTGCCCCCTACAGGCTGGCTATAATGCTGTAGGAAGACTGAATAGAGAAGCAGAGGCTAAGCCCAGGGGCTTATATTACACCAATCTTGTCACTACCCACAAGGCTCCTACCTGTTCCCACTTATTGCTGCGCTCCGGGGTATGCTGGGGGCAGTAGTACATATCTTTAGTTTGATGCTGGCATCCCAGTCACCGAAGTGGTTTAGGTTACTAACTGGTTATGGCGCTGGAGCCATCACTGCTAAAGGAGCAAGCCGCAGGGCAACTCAATGACATTGTGCTGCAGTACCACTTCCATGCCAGCAGGGGTGCTTAAAGTGAATGTACCATCAGGCCTGGCCAGGGCTAAGGACTGGAGGCAGGCAAACCCACTCCTCTGATACGGCTCCATTGATTCTAATGGAGCTGCGTCATAGAAGGGCAGGGGTTTCCTCCCACTGGGGGTGGGTCGGTCAGCCTCCAGTGCTTCAGCCCGGGCCTGATGGTACATTCACTTTAACCTGGTCAAGAACACCAGCAGATCCACAGCTTGAAGTCCCAGGCGCAGGAATCGCCTACATCCAGTGTAAACCGGTGTGACTGGGAGGGGTCACCAGGGTGAAAATATAACAACCCCTATGAAAAGCAGGGTCAGAGTTGCCTCAACCACCAGTGCTGTAGCCACAGGCTCCTCCCACACTAGGGCAGGATCTGATTACATTATGGCAGCTTTTGGTACAGTAGACACTCCAGGGATCAGGCCCTGTATAGGAGAAAAGCTTTATAACCCACCCACAGCACTACCCCTCTATATAACACAAGACCAGAGACCCCCAAACACTACCTAATAGAGACAACTCTCTGAACCACCAACCCCTGTCCCACCACAGAGACCGCCAACAGACAACGCCTCTGCCCACCCACACAGACTACCTAGGCCGTGCTACATAACTTTACCACCATGAGACCCTGTGATAAGCGCCACCCACACCCAACAAGTGACAGCAGTGAAGCCCCTTCAGTAACATCAGTGACAGGTGGCTCCCACAAATCACACAGGGGCAACAGGACCCCCAAACAGTCCTATATGAAAGATAGAGGCACCAAGGTGTACAGGAAAGGCAGAAAAGGTGAAAGGTGAACAGAGCAAGAGCGGCAGCAGCTAGGGTCACCCCAGGGGGAAGAGACACACATTGCCCCCGCTACCCGCACAGAACATTCACCTGGTGAACTATTTGGCACAATCAATATAATCCCCAATATTTCCCTTCCCCCCCCCCCCCGGTGATGGGAGACGTAAAAAAAAGATTCACATTGAGTCTAAAAATATACTATATAGCGTAAAAATATACAAGGAGCCGCCACCGCGGCAATAACTCTGCTTCATCCACAAAAGCCCTGTATAAAGTGGAGAGGAGAGCGCCACTCTGAGGAGGCCTGGTAACAGCTATGCACCCTCAGGCAACTTAAACATGCTGGCTTCTGCTCTGTATACAGATCATACAGTGCAGGGAGAAGAGTGCTACATACAACCACCACACTAAGCACCCTCAAGCGACTAATGTGGTGGCTTCTGTTCTGTATTATACAGTACATACACTGTAGGGGGGGGACTGGAACACAGTACTGAGCAGAGTCAGGCGACTTTAATATGTTGGCCTTAGCCCATCCCCCTCTTCTCTATCATACACACTGAAGGGAACAAGAGGAGCTGGTAACAAGGCACTAAGCACCCACAGGCAACTAATGTGCCCTGACCATTTTAATAACCTTGACACTTGAGGTTTTGACTGCGGGTTCTGCGCCTCACTCCCTGGGTCACTGCATGAGACGCACTTTACAGACTAGAGCAGAGCTCGCCCCCTGCTGCGAGCCGAGGAGTGAAGCACATAAACGAGCGCTTCTTCCTGATTGCTTTAGAGACTGATGGAATCTGAATACTCAGCCGGACAAAACTTCTGACATGTATCTGTGACACCCGGAAACTTTATCAAATGACGGACAATTAAAAGGCCAGATCATGTACACCCCCTACTGTCTATAACATGTAGAGGTAAATGTCACTGTGCACCCTCAGACAACTTTAACATGTAGGCCCCTGTTGTGTGGCACCTGTAGATCATACATAAGAATTGCAAATGTGTCAAAGTGACCTGAAAGTGGAGAGCCCTTTATCAGATGGGGACATTTGGAAGGTTAACTACAGGACCCATACCACTGAACATCAGGATTTGCCCTCCTTGAAGGCAACTGCGGCATATAATGTCCCAAACCTAGACCAAGTTATAAAAGGGGAGCACAATTCGAGCATGCTCAAATCTGATCATTCGGCATTCAAACATCGGATGCAACCCTAGGGAGTCTGGGAAAACATAGAACCATAGGCTGCCTACATGTTTTCCAGGCAGCATCCAACTTCTTCGGTATTCTAATGACGAACGGTGGGACCGGGCATGATCTCTATAAAAGATGCAACTGCACAAGAAAAGATTTTCCAAATCATGTCGTTAAATCAACTCCCTGTCCTGAGGTGGGCGGAGCCTAGAGCCACGACAGTAGTACAATCTCATACAGGACAACCCGCCCGCTGATCAGACCCCCAATAACTCGGAACCCAAATGACAGCCATTACTAGTGGTGTCCACCCCATGCTGAATGCCCCCTCCCCTGGATAAACTCTATCACGCCCCTACAGGCATCAGTGTCAACTGCAGCTGTAATTCAGTTCCTATAAAGTGACACGGACCAGATGGGTCACAGTGGTGATCAGCAGAAATATCAGGTGGAAATCTCTTTTGGCGCTCTGAAGCCTACAAAGTGCGTGCAGAATCCTTGTGTGGTTATTACAGGGGAGCGCCAGATAAAGGGGTGCAGGCGCCACTGATCAGCCAAGTCCAGTCCTCATTAATAGGTTAAAGGTAATACTACAATATAAAACTAGATATTCTGTGCTGGAGGGGCAGGAGACCACCATCATCTTTATCGCCTGCCCCCAAGAAATGGCTAAAACTTTAGGAAACTTAAAAACGGATATTTTAAAAAAAATTTGGCGAAAAAATGTAAAATACAAAATTTGTGCTCGTTAGTTATAAAACACACAGATAAGGCAAATCCAGGGGTCACCATCCTCCTCAATAAGGCAGCCTCTGATTGGCTGGGAAGTGAGGCCATAGAGCTACAACGCTACAAAAAAATAAAATACAGAATGGAGGAGTTCAGGTGATCACTGCAGCATCGGCCGCTCGAGGTTGGCATGAAGAACCGCGTCTTACACGTCGCAGAAGACCAGGCGAATGTTCTTGCATCGCTAAAACCTCAGAAAATCAGATTTAAAAAAAAATAATAAAATCAAAAACAGGATAAATTCTGTAAAAACAAGAAAACCAGAGGAGTTCAGGCGATCACTGCAGCATCAGCTGCTTGAGGTTGTCGTGAAGAATCGTATCTTTCACATCGCGGAAAACCAGTCGAATGTTCTCTGTGTTTATGGCGGTGGTGAAGTGGTGGTAGAGCGGCTTCTGCTGCTGGTCCCGGCGCTTGTTACGGAAACAATCCACCAGGAACTTCTGCACGTCAGAGAGGCAGTGCGGGTCACCCTCAAACTCTGGGAAGTAGTCCTTTATGCTGACGATTTTCACCTTCTCCTCCAGCAAGTCCGTCTTGTTCAGGAACAGGATGATGGAGACGTTGCTGAACACGCGGTTGTTGACTATGGTTTCGAAGATGTTGAGGGACTCAGTCAGGCGGTTGGTCTGGCGGTCCTCCATAAGGACCTGGTCGTACTCGCTAGACGACACCAAGAACAGGATGGAGGTGACACTATCAAAGCATTCAAACCATCGCTTCCGCTCAGACCTCTGGCCGCCCACATCCACCATCTTGAAAGGCACATTTTTTATTTCAAAGTCGTACTCGTGAATCCCCTTGGTGGGCCGGCGGGCAAGGAGGATGTCCTGCTGAGAAGGGAGGTAGTCCTGCGAGGAGAAGATTGTGGTTAGTGGCAAAATTCAATACCCCAGGCTCAATACCCCCACTTTCTAACCCTCTGTTCAAAGAGGACTGTCCCTTTAAGTGGCAATCGGCTGGTACACGAGAATGTCTGTAAATCACAGCAAGACATGTACTGCTCCAGCTGGGAGGCAGGGTTAAAAAAAAAAAAAAAAAAAAAAAAAAAAAGGGAAGGTGGAACGCAGCAGACACAGGGCAGGTCACGTGATGAGCCCACCACCCGTACCATGAATATGAGGAAATGAGATGTTAAGGAGTAAGGATAGGCCTCTGGGACACTCACCGGTTCTCCCAGCTTGTCCAAATTGTCTAGAAAATACTTCACCGACTCCCCCTGCAAAAAAGGAAAACCAAAGTCACCAGCGGAAACAGTGGAAAAGTGTCCAGCCACACCCAGAGGAGCACTCAAGTCTGCACACCAAGCTGAGTGACCAGTGAGACCAATATCCACTGCCTGAGAAAACTGACTGCAGCTCTGGAGGTGACTGGAGGATAAGACATGATGTAACAGCAGAGTACTAAATGCAGCTCTGGAGGTGACTGGAGGATATGACATGATTTTACAGCAGAATAGTGAGCGCAGCTCTGGAGGTGACTAGAGAATATGATAACCAGAACATTTTTCTGTTCCAGGCACCACAGATAATTTTTAATGGTGTTTGAGGCAGCAACTATATTGCTTCACACAGTAACAGGGTAGACACAGTAGACAAGCAGCCCTGGATGTGACTGAGGCAATACAGGCGCTATGAGTGCAGCTCTGGATGTATGAAGTGCTGAGACATGGTACCCCCCCCCCCCACACACACACACAGGATAAGGATGTCCTCTTACCAGCTGGAATTCGCGGCGGCGGTCATAGGCATGCTGAATGCCGCTGTCTGCCCATAACGCCTTTATGGATGCCAAGTGTAAGAGGAAGACCTGTGTCTCCACCATCCCCTGCGCCACCATGGCAGAGCGCGTATCAAACGCCATCATCACCTCTCCATGCTTCTGATTGGTCGGATCTCCCCAGGGGATGTGCAGTTTCTCCCGTGCATCCACCAGCACCCGGATACCTGGAAGAGAAGACATCGGTCATGAACGCAACACCAGCAAACACACAGTCTCCAGCCAGTGGACTACAAGCCCCGGAATGCACACAGGAGTGGTGCACTAAGCCCGCAGAATAGTGAGTGCAGCTCTGGGAATATAATACAGGATGCAACTCAGGATCAGTAATGTACGTACACAGTGACCCCACCAGCAGAATAGTGAGTGCAGCTCTGGAGTATAATACAGGATGCAACTCAGGATCAGTAATGTATGTACACAGTGACCCCGCCAGCAGAATAGGGAGTGCAACTCTGGAGTATAATACAGAATGTAACACAGGGCTCAGTACAGGATAACTAATGTAATGTATGTATACAGTGACCCCACCAGCAGAATAGTGAGTGCAGCTCTGGGGTATAATGCAGCATGTAACTCAGAATCAGTACAGGATAAGTAATGTTAGTACACAGTGACACCACCAGCAGAAAAGTGAGTGCAGCTCTGGAGCATAATACAGGTACAGACATTTCTGCAGGCAGATAGGTGTGCTGTACATGTAGCTGGGAGGGCAGTGGATAGATCAGATAGTCCTCACCTAATATCAGTCCTGCAGAGCAGAGACGTTGGGATTTCTGCATGGACTGTATATACCTGGTGCTGGGACTATGTATAGGGAAGATGCTGCAGACACTGAACAAGTAGGTGGATTCCAGCAACCATACAGTATCAGTGCAGCAGACCATGGCGTACAGTGAGCAGCCGCCACCACACACACCTGGACATACAGCACCCCATAGGGGACCTCGCTGCTGCCCCTGGCCGCCATATTGTGTACAGTGGGATGTCCAGTCATAGGTACATGGACTTCGAGCACCAGTAAGCAACACTGCAAAAAGCCAGGCGGGACCTACATGTGTATACAGAACCAGGGTATATACCACATCCAGATGCAGGTAATATATGAAGCAAGATGCCTGAGAATACAGCCAAAAATCAGCCAGCCCCCTGCCCCAGAACCCCACCTTAACCAACTATATACCACATCCATCCAGATACAGGCATATATACTGCCAGAAATCAGCCAGCCCCCCATATCCAACTATATACCACATCCAAGAACAGGCATATATACAGCCAGAGGCCTGAGAAAACACTCAGATCAGCCAGCCCCACAACCCCACCATAACTATATACCACTTCCACCCAGATACAGGCATATATACAGCCACCATAACAACCTATATACCACATTCATATAAACTGACTGGCAAAACACTCAGAAATCAGCCAGCCGCCCCATCACAACACAAACTATATACCACTGCACACATGCTGAGCCCAGGCAAATATATAACCAACATGTACTACGCCACAACAGGACCATCAACCCCATCATCCAGAAGCAGCAGACAAGGGCCAGGGTCTCCCTGCAGCGCCCATCCTCCTGTGCAGGATGAGGACCCAGGCATCACATACAGATCCCCAGCCCAGGGTCTCCCTGACAAGTTCATACAGGAGTCGGGGCCCGAACCACAGCACAGGAATGTAGGGGGGCGGAGCCAAGGACAGTCATGTGACATGTAACATATGTAGTGCACTGTATACAGCAGTGCTCCCCATCCCCACTGTACAGAAGTCACGTGATCATATATACCGTATATAGTGCACAGTATACAGCACACCTCCCCATCACCTAGCAGAGAGGAGTACAGGAGTCATGTGATCATATATACCGTATATAGTGCACAGTATACCTGATGAGTATAATTCTATCACCTGTGAAATACTAAGGAAATCCTCAAAACATGACCTGTTAGTGACCATGAGCACTGGGAGGCACTGATATATACTGCACAGTATACAGCACAACCCCCTATCAGTATGTGCAGGAGTCGTGATCATATATACCATGTATAGTGCACAGTACTGCTCCCCATCACCTAGTATAGAGGAGTCATGTGATCATATATACCATGTATAGTGCACAGTATACAGCACCCATCACCTAGTATAGAGGAGTCATGTGATCATATATACCATGTATAGTGCACAGTATACAGCACCCATCACCTAGTATAGAGGAGTCATGTGATCATATATACCATGTATAGTGCACAGTACTGCTCCCCGTCACCTAGTATAGAGGAGTCATGTGATCATATATACCATGTATAGTGCACAGTACTGCTCCCCATCACCTAGTATAGAGGAGTAGGGATGGTCCGAACCTGGTTCGGACGAACCCGAACCCTCAGTAATGATTCCCGCTGTCTGCCTGCTCCGTGCAGCGGGCGGAACGCCTGGAAAACTGGGATACAGCCATAGCCATAGGCTGTATCCCAGTTTTCCAGGCGTTCCTCCCGCTGCACGGAGCGGGCAGACAGCGAGAATCCGCTGCCGAGCGTTCGGGTTCAGCCGAACCCGAACCTCGGCGGGTTCGGACCATCCCTATAGAGTCATGTGATCATACAAACCATAAATAGTGCACAGTATACAGCACCCATCACCTAGTATAGAGGAGCCAGGAGTCATGTGATCATATATACCATGTATAGTGCACAGTATACAGCACCCATCACCTAGTATAGAGGAGTCATGTGATCACATATACCATGTATAGTGCACAGTACTGCTCCCCATCACCTAGTATAGAGGAGTCATGTGATCATATATACCATGTATAGTGCACAGTATACAGTATACAGCACCCATCAGCTAGTATAGAGTATTAATGTGATCATATATACCATGTATAGTGCACAGTATACAGCACCCATCACCTAGTATAGAGGAGCCAGGAGTCATGTGATCATATATACCATGTATAGTGCACAGTACTGCTCCCCATCACCTAGTATAGAGGAGTCATGTGATCATATATACCATGTATAGTGCACAGTACTGCTCCCCATCACCTAGTATAGAGGAGTCATGTGATCATATATACCATGTATAGTGCACAGTACTGCTCCCCATCACCTAGTATAGAGGAGTCATGTGATCATATATACCATGTATAGTGCACAGTACTGCTCCCCATCACCTAGTATAGAGGAGTCATGTGATCATATATACCATGTATAGTGCACAGTATACAGTATACAGCACCCATCAGCTAGTATAGAGTATTAATGTGATCATATATACCACGTATAGTGCACAGTATACAGCACCCATCACCTAGTATAGAGGAGCCAGAAGTCATGTGATCATATATACCATGTATAGTGCACAGTACTGCTCCCCATCACCTCTATACCCCTTGGTGACTGTACAGGGGAATGTGGGGGTCTCCCCTCAGAAACCATATGTAGGCAAACATATATAGGAGGATATGGGGGATGGAACCCCTTGACGACCATGTATAGGGGGAATGTGGGGTGACCATGTATAAGGGGATGAGGAACCTGGCCCCCCTCATGATCCCCATGTAAAAAGGGCTCTTGTAGCCCCCCCCCCCCCCCGGATACCATGTATAGGGGGATTTTGTAGCCCCACCCCCAGTAACCATGTATAGGGGGATTGTGGGGTGACCATGTATAGAAGGATCATGTAGCCCCCCCCCCCTCCTTGGTGACCATGTATAGTGGTATCATGTAGCCCCTCCTCCTTGGTGACCATGTATAGTGGTATCATGTAGCCCCTCCCCCTTGGTGACCATGTATAGAGGGGATGTAGGGGCCCCCCTTGGTGACCATGTATAGAGGGGATGTAGGGGCCCCCCTTGGTGACCATGTATAGAGGGGATGTAGGGGCCCCCCTTGGTGACCATGTATAGAGGGGATGTAGGGGCCCCCCTTGGTGACCATGTATAGAGGGGATGTAGGGGCCCCCCTTGGTGACCATGTATAGAGGGGATGTAGGGGCCCCCTTGGTGACCATGTATAGAGGGGATGTAGGGGCCCCCCTTGGTGACCATGTATAGAGGGGATGTAGGGGCCCCCCTTGGTGACCATGTATAGAGGGGATGTAGGGGCCCCCCTTGGTGACCATGTATAGAGGGGATGTAGGGGCCCCCCTTGGTGACCATGTATAGAGGGGATGTAGGGGCCCCCCTTGGTGACCATGTATAGAGGGGATGTAGGGGCCCCCCTTGGTGACCATGTATAGAGGGGATGTAGGGGCCCCCCTTGGTGACCATGTATAGAGGGGATGTAGGGGCCCCCCTTGGTGACCATGTATAGAGGGGATGTAGGGGCCCCCCTTGGTGACCATGTATAGAGGGGCCCCCCTTGGGGACCACGTATAGAGGGCCCCCCCTGGTGACCACATATAGGGGGATGGGGGTCCCCTCATGTCCCTAAATAGACGGCCCCTCCCTCCCCCTTAGTGACCATATACAGGGGTGCTCTCCCCTCTCAGCCTACATACAGCGCCCCCTAGTGATCACATGCATGTTTTCTGCCTCCTCCCCGGTGGGCACACACGGGGCCCCCCTGTCCTTCCTCCAGGGGGCGCAGCTCAGGGGCGGGGCCCTCCTCCCTCACGCCCGGGGTCCCGCTCTCACCCTTGATGACGTTACTGTAGATGGTGGCTCGGAATTCCTGCTTGGCCCTCACGTCGAAGTCCTGCCCGTGGATGATGCGCATCTGCTTCAGGAAGGTGGATTTGCCGCTCTCGCCGGCGCCCAGCAGCAGGATCTTCACCAGCCGCTTGACGTACGTCTTCTCCCGGGAGATGCAGCGGTCGATCTCCTTGGACTTGCGCTGCTGCTCGGCCTCCCGGCTGTTTAGCACACAGTTAGGGAAGCAGACGGAGAGCACGGAGCGGGACGGCAGGAAGTCCGCCATCTTACACACTACATGAACACCGAGCCCAGGGAGGAGGCCGGCGCGCCGCCGCGTCACGACGTCACCACGTCACTGACTGCGTGCGCGAGCTCGCCGACAAAAGAGCGCGCAGCCCCGCCCGACGCGTTACGGCGCGCATGCCTCATTTGTCACTTGAGCTCGGCCGTTACTGAGTGGCGGTCGCCATTGTTCCGGAGTCCCATCACACTGTTATTCTACATAAAAAACCACGGAAAATGGCGCCTTACGTGGAGACAAAACTAAACTGAAAAGACGCTACGTCCTGAAGCCCGGAGAAGTAAGGGCAGCGGCATGTGAGCGCACAGAGAGGAGAGAGGTGTGTGCCCCCAGCCTCCGGGGCCCCTCCCCAACGACACCAGTCACCTGTCACAGAGACGCATTGTAAACAAGGCAAGCCGCCGGAAACCCACACAAACCGCTGCCTGTCAGTGAATAGAAACCTTAATGAGCACGAAGCCTGTTCCAAGCTGAGGATTCGTCACAGTGTATCAGACTCGTGATTGTAGTTCCTGAATGATGCATTATACACGAACTGATACATAGTAATAAAGTAACATCAAAGGAAGGTTTTTATAGAGCACTAATGTCCTCAAGAACCACTACTCCCATCATGAAGCTTTACAGGAAACTGGAGGATGAGACATGATGTAACAGCAGAATAGTGAGTGCAGCTCTGGAGGATGAGACTTGATGTAACAGCAGAATAGTGAGTGCAGCTCTGGAGGATTAGACGTGATGTAACAGCAGAATAGTGAGTGCAGCTCTGGAGGATGAGACGTGATGTAACAGCAGAATAGTGAGTGCAGCTCTGGAGGATGAGACTTGATGTAACAGCAGAATAGTGAGTGCAGCTCTGGAGGATTAGACGTGATGTAACAGCAGAATAGTGAGTGCAGCTCTGGAGGATGAGACGTGATGTAACGGCAGAATAGTGAGTGCAGCTCTGGAGGATGAGACGTGATATAACGGCAGAATAGTGAGTGCAGCTCTGGAGGATTAGACGTGATGTAACAGCAGAATAGTGAGTGCAGCTCTGGAGGATGAGACGTGATGTAACAGCAGAATAGTGAGTGCAGCTCTGGAGGATGAGACTTGATGTAACAGCAGAATAGTGAGTGCAGCTCTGGAGGATGAGACATGATGTTACAGCAGAATAGTGAGTGCAGCTCTGGGGGGTGACTGTAGCATAAGACATCGTGTAACAGCAGAATAGTGAGTGCAGCTCTGGAGGTGACAGGAGCATAAGACATCATGTAACAGCAGAATAGTGAGTGCAGCTCTGTAGGTGACTGGAGGATAAGACATCATGTAAGGGCAGAATAGTGAGTGCAGCTCTGTAGGTGACTGGAGGATAAGACATCATGTAAGGGCAGAATAGTGAGTGCAGCTCTGGAGGTGACTGGAGAATGAGACATGATGTAACAGCAGAATAGTGAGTGCAGCTCTGGAGGTGACTGGAGGATGAGCTATGATGTTACCCTTTGAGGAGAGCATAGGTTAGTGGCAGAGAAGCTGAAGAGAATGATGTATCACCCACATCTTTCTGTGAAGCAGTTCTGGAAATATCCTACTGAATAACAGGGACTGTCCAAGTCCTCTCAATTATGTGGGTGTGCTCAGTAGTCCTCAATATTTATGAGCACCAGCTCCCCCTGCATGCTGACTGGTCACTGACAGTTGTGTATATATAGGGGGAGATTTATCACAGGGTGCAAATATACACTGGCTGCCCATAGCAGCCAATCACAGTGCAGCTCACAGCTCTGGTAAAATGAAAGCTGAGCTGTGATTGGTTGCTGTGGATACTTTACACCCTGTGATAAGTCTGGGCCACAGGTGTCACTCAGCAGGCGGAGGTAGTGCTGCAGCTGAGAGCTGCTGGATATACTGGGACCAGGACAGCATGGAGCAAGGAGTGCAGCGTCTGTCACACACCATGATGACTGTCAGATGATTAAGGAAGCCCTCAGGCCTCCGAAACACGTTGGTTTCATGCTGTGATTTACAATAAAGAATTCAATTTTATAGTACAGTATATATATATATATATATATATATATATATATATATCAGGCAGTGATCATACACCAGTAATAATCAGTGTCAGGATCGGTGGCGCCTGTCTGAACTGTGGTGCAGGAAATGGCGTCTTTCTTCTCTCACAGACGTGGGTCGCACGGAAGTGAGAGCGCCATTGGGGTTGACGTGGTTAACCATTCTGCTGCTGGTCGGGGGCAGGGGATGTCATTAGTGTTTAAGGAGATTCCCCTTCGTGTGTGATTGGCCCTGGAGGCTGAGCGGTGTCCCCTGCTGCTGCTTTGGATGTTAAGCCATGTCCCCTGCTGCTGCTGCTGCCCTGATGGCAGAGCCATGTCCCCTGCTGCTGCTCTAGAGGCTAAGCCATGTCCCCTGCTGCTGCTGTTCTGGAGCTGAGCCATGTCCCCTGCTGCTGCTCTGGAGGCTGAGCAGTGTCCCCTGCTGCTGCTCTGGAGGCTGAGCCATGTCCCCTGCTGCTGCTGCTCTGGAGGCTGAGCCGTGTCCCCTGCTGCTGCTCTGGAGGCTGAGCAGTGTCCCCTGGCCCTGGAGGCTGAGCAGTGTCCCCTGCTGCTGCTCTGGAGGCTGAACCATGTTCACTGCTGCTGCTCTGGAGGCTGAGCCATGTCCCCTGCTGCTGCTGCTCTGGAGGCTGAGCCATGTCCCCTGCTGCTGCTGCTCTGGAGGCTGAGCCATGTCCCCTGCTGCTGCTGCTCTGGAGCTGAGCCATGTCCCCTGCAGCTGCTCTGGAGGCTGAACCATGTTCACTGCTGCTGCTCTGGAGGCTGAGCCATGTCCCCTGCTGCTGCTGCTCTGGAGGCTGAGCCATGTCCCCTGCTGCTGCTGCTCTGGAGGCTGAGTGGCATCCCCTGCTGCTTCTCTGGAGGCTGAGCCATGTCCCCTGCTGCTGCTCTTCTGGAGCTGAGCCATGTCCCCTGCTGCTGCTCTGGAGCTGAGCCATGTCCCCTGCTGCTGCTGCTGCTGCTCTGGAGCTGAGCCATGTCCCCTGCTGCTGCTGTTCTGGAGCTGAGCCATGTCCCCTGCTGCTGCTCTGGAGCTGAGCCATGTCCCCTGCTGCTGCTGCTCTGGAGCTGAGCCATGTCCTCTGCAGCTGCTGCTCTGGAGCTGAGCCATGTCCCCTGCTGCTGCTGCTCTGGAGCTGAGCCATGTCCCCTGCTGCTGCTCTGGAGCTGAGCCATGTCCCCTGCTGCTGCTCTGGAGCTGAGCCATGTCCCCTGCTGCTGCTGCTCTGGAGCTGAGCCATGTCCCCTGCTGCTGCTGCTCTGGAGCTGAGCCATGTCCCCTGCTGCTGCTCTGGAGGCTGAGCGGTGTCCCCTGCTGCTGCTGCTCTGGAGCTGAGCCATGTCCTCTGCTGCTGCTGTTCTGGAGCTGAGCCATGTCCTCTGCTGCTGCTGCTGCTCTGGAGCTGAGCCATGTCCTCTGCTGCTGCTCTGGAGGCTGAGCCCTGCCCCCTGCTGCTGCTCTGGAGGCTGATCGGTGTGCCCTGGAGGCTGAGCTGTGTCCTCTGATGCTGCTCTGGAGGCTGAGTGGCGTTCCTGGCCCTGGAGGCTGAGCAGTTTCCTCTGTATAAGAGGGTTAGCACTGTTTCCCGGCCCCGGAGGCTGAGCGGTGTCCTTTGCATTCGAGGCTAAGCTGTGTTCCCTGGTCCTGGAGGCTGAGCAGTGTCCCCTGGTCCTGGAGGCTGAGCAGTGTCCCCTGGCCCTGGAGGCTGAGCAGTGCCCCCTGGTCCTGGAGGCTGAGCAGTGTCCCCTGGTCCTGGAGGCTGAGCAGTGTCCCCTGGTCCTGGAGGCTGAGCAGTGTCCCCTGGCCCAGGAGGCTGAGCAGTGTCCCCTGGTCCTGGAGGCTGAGCAGTGTCCCCTGGACCTGGAGGCTGAGAAGTGTCCCCTGGTTCTGGAGGCTGAGCAGTGTCCCCTGGCCCTGGAGGCTGAGCGGTGTCCCCTGGCCCTGGAGGCTGAGCGGTGTCCTCTGCATTAGAGGCTAAGCTGTGTCCCCTGGCCCTGGAGGCTGAGCGGTGTCCCCTGGCCCTGGAGGCTGAGCAGTGTCCCCTGGCCCTGGAGGCTGAGCAGTGTCCCCTGGCCCTGGAGGCTGAGCAGTGTCCCCTGGCCCTGGAGGCTGAGCAGTGTCCCCTGGCCCTGGAGGCTGAGTGGTGTCCCCTGGCCCTGGAGGCTGAGCGGTGTCCTCTGCCGCTGCTCTGGAGGTGTCCTCTGCTCTGTAGCCTGAGCGGTATCTCCAGTCCTGGAGGCTGAGTAGTGTCATCACTGTGTGTATTATCCCTGTACTGTGACATCACTGTGTGTAATATCCCTGTACTGTGACATCACTGTGTGTATTATCCCTGTACTGTGACATCACTGTGTAATATCCCTGTACTGTGACATCACTGTGTGTATAATCCCTGTACTGTGGCATCATTGTGTGTATTATACCTGTACTGTGACATCACTGTGTGTATTACCCCTGTACTGTGACATCACTGTGTGTATTATACCTGTACTGTGACATCACTGTGTGTATTATCCCTGTACTGTGACATCACTGTGTGTATTATCCCTGTACTGTGACATCACTGTGTGTATTACCCCTGTACTGTGACATCACTGTGTGTATTATACCTGTACTGTGACATCACTGTGTGTATTATACTTGTACTGTGACATCACTGTGTGTATTATACCTGTACTGTGACATCACTGTATGTATTATCCCTGTACTGTGGCATCATTGTGTGTATTATCCCTGTACTGTGACATCACTGTGTGTATTACCCCTGTACTGTGACATCACTGTGTATTATCCCTGTACTGTGACATCACTGTGTATTATCCCTGTACGGTGACATCACAGTGCATTATCCCTGTACTGTGACATCACTGTGTATTATCCCTGTACTGTGACATCACTGTGTGTATTATCCCTGTACTGTGACATCACTGTGTGTATTATCCCTGTACTGTGACATCACTGTGTATTATCCCTGTACTGTGACATCACTGTGTATTATCCCTGCACTGTGACATCACTGTGTGTATTATCCCTGTACTGTGACATCACTGCGTGTATTATCCCTGTACTGTGACATCACTGCGTGCATTATCCCTGTACTGTGACATCACTGTGTATTATCCCTGTACTGTGACATCACTGCGTGTATTATCCCTGTACTGTGACATCACTGTGTATTATCTCTGTACTGTGACATCACTGTGTATTATCCCTGTACTGTGACATCACTGCGTGTATTATCTCTGTACTGTGACATCACTGTGTGTTATCTCTGTACTGTGACATCACTGTGTATTATCCCTGTACTGTGACATCACTGTGTGTATTATCCTTGTACTGTGACATCACTGTGTGTATTATCCCTGTGCTGTGACATCACTGTGTGTATTATCCCTGCACTGTGACATCACTGCGTGTATTATCCCTGTACTGTGACATCACTGTTTGTATTATCCCTGTACTGTGACATCACTGTGTATTATCCCTGTACTGTGACATCATTGTTTGTATTATCCCTGTACTGTGACATTTTTATTAATGATCTTGTAGAGGGGCTACAGAGTAGAATCTCCATTTTTGCAGATGATACTACACTGGGTAAAGTAATCAGTACAGAGGAGGATAATATCATATTACAGAGGGATTTGGAGAAGCTAGAGGCTTGGGCGGAGAAATGGCAAATGAAGTTTAATGTGGATAAATGTAAGGTTATGCATTTGGGACATAGAAATAATAAGTACAGTTATGTGCTAAATAATAAAACACTGGGTAAAACTACTTCCGAAAAGGACCTGGGGGTATTGGTGGACAGTAAACTCAACTTTAGTGATCAGTGCCAGGCAGCGGCTGCCAAGGCTAATAAAATAATGGGGTGCATCAAAAGAGGTATAGATGCTAAAGATGAGAACATAGTTTTGCCTCTTTATAAATCACTGGTCAGACCACATATGGAATACTGTGTACAGTTTTGGGCACCGGTATATAAGAAGGACACAGCTGAACTAGAGCGGGTGCAGAGGAGGGCAACAAAGGTCATTGAGGGAATGGGTGGGTTACAGTACCAGGACAGGTTATCAAGCTTGGGGTTATTTACGCTAGAAAAAAGACGTCTTAGGGACGATCTGATCACAATGTACAAATATATGAATGGACAGTACAGAGATTTTTGTAGTGGTCTTTTTACTCCTAGGTCTGTAACAATGACAAGGGGGCATCCTCTACGTCTAGAGGAAAGAAGATTTCATCATCAGCATCGACGCGGGTTCTTTACTGTACAAGCGGTAAGACTGTGGAACTCTCTGCCACATGAGGCTGTCATGGCCGATTCATTAAATAAGTTCAAGGGAGGCCTTGATACTTTTCTTGAACAATATAATATTACAAGTTATGGGCATTAGATTTCTGGTGATACGTTGATCCGGGGATTGTTCTGGTTGCCATTGCAGTCGGGGGGGGGGGGGGGGGGGGGGGGGGGGGGGGGGGGAGGTTTCTCCCTGTGGTGGGGCGGTTGTCTTCTGCCCCATGGGGGTTTTTCGCCTTCCTGGATCAACACAGTGGGATTCTCCTGGGTTGAACCTGATGGACTCTTGTCTTCTTTCAACCTTATTTACTATGTTACTATGTATGTATTACTGTGTGTATTATCCCTGCACTGTGACATCCCTGTGTGTATTATCCCTGTACTGTGACATCACTGCGTGTATTATCCCTGTACTGTGACATCACTGCGTGTATTATCCCTGTACTGTGACATCACTGTGTATTATCCCTGCACTGTGACATCACTGTGTATTATCCCTGCACTGTGACATCACTGTGTGTATTATCCCTGCACTGTGACATCACTGCGTGTATTATCCATGTACTGTGACATCACTGCGTGTATTACCCCTGTACTGTGACATCACTGTGTATTATCCCTGTACTGTGACATCACTGTGTATTATCCCTGTACTGTGACATCACTGTGTGTATTATCCCTGTACTGTGACATCACTGCGTGTATTATCCCTGTACTGTGACATCACTGCGTGTATTATCCCTGTACTGTGATATCACTGTGTGTATTATCCCTGTACTGTGACATCACTGTGTATTATCCCTGTACTGTGACATCACTGTGTGTATCATCCCTGTACTGTGACATCACTGTGTGTATCATCTCTGTACTGTGACATCACTGCGTGTATTATCCCTGTACTGTGACATCACTGCGTGTATTATCCCTGTACTGTGACATCACTGCGTGTATTATCCCTGTACTGTGATATCACTGTGTGTATTATCCCTGTACTGTGACATCACTGTGTATTATCCCTGTACTGTGACATCACTGTGTGTATCATCCCTGTACTGTGACATCACTGTGTGTATCATCTCTGTACTGTGACATCACTGTGTGTATTATCCCTGTACTTTGACATCACTGCGTGTATTATACCTGTACTGTGACATCACTGTGTGTATCATCCCTGTACTGTGACATCACTGTGTGTATCATCCCTGTACTGTGACATCACTGTGTGTAATATCCCTGTACTGTGACATCACTGCGTGTATTATCCCTGTACTGTGACATCACTGCGTGTATTATCCCTGTACTGTGACATCACTGTGTATTATCCCTGTACTGTGACATCACTGTGTGTATCATACCTGTACTGTGACATCACTGTGTGTATCATCCCTGTACTGTGACATCACTGTGTGTATCATCCCTGTACTGTGACATCACTGTGTGTAATATCCCTGTACTGTGACATCACTGCGTGTATTATCCCTGTACTGTGACATCACTGCGTGTATTATCCCTGTACTGTGACATCACTGTGTATTATCCCTGTACTGTGACATCACTGTGTATTATCCCTGTACTGTGACATCACTGTGTGTATTATCCCTGTACTGTGACATCACTGCGTGTATTACCCCCCTGTACTGTGACATCACTGTGAGTATTATCCCTGTACTGTGACATCACTGTGTATTATCCCTGTACTGTGACATTACTGTGTGTATTATCCCTGCACTGTGACATCACTGTGTGTATTATCCCTGCACTGTGACATCACTGCGTGTATCATCCCTGTACTGTGACATCACTGCGTGTATTATCCCTGTACTGTGACATCACTGCGTGTATTATCCCTGCACTGTGACATCACTGTGTGTATCATCCCTGTACTGTGACATCACTGTGTGTATAATCCCTGTACTGTGACATCACTGTGTGTATTATCCCTGTACTGTGACATCACTGTGTGTATAATCCCTGTACTGTGACATCACTGTGTGTATTATCCCTGTACTGTGACATCACTGTGTGTATATCCCTGTACTGTGACATCACTGTGTGTATTATCCCTGTACTGTGACATCACTGTGTGTATAATCCCTGTACTGTGACATCACTGTGTGTATTATCCCTGTACTGTGACATCACTGTGTGTATAATCCCTGTACTGTGACATCACTGTGTGTATTATCCCTGTACTGTGACATCACTGTGTGTATAATCCCTGTACTGTGACATCACTGTGTGTATTATCCCTGCACTGGGACATCACTGTGTGTATTATCCCTGTACTGTGACATCACTGTGTATTATCCCTGTACTGTGACATCACTGTGTATTATCCCTGTACTGTGACATCACTGTGTGCATTGGGGAACATTCGGTGGATTATGCTCTGTTGCAAGTTTTAAGCCCCCTTGTTATTTATAACGCACCTACATGATGGCCTTAGATACAGATGCCCAGGAGACTGTATCACACAGGCTAGGTTTAGATACAGCAGTTTAGCAGGCAGTATAATCTATGATAATAGAGCACATATTACACATACAGCAACTTATAAGATTCCTTGGAGGATCCTTTCTTCTTCCTGCTATATCTACAGAAACCGAACAAAAACTGCCACAAAACGCAGCGTGTGAACCTGCTGATACTGTAATATTGGCCATGTAGACGGTCACGTGATCACCCGAGTTGCTAGGGGCAGCGGCTTCTCCCTCTAGAGGCGCTTTGCAGTACTGCCCGAATGTCAATAGGCACGGTGTCAGGCGGCTGCTGATTGGCTGGAGCTGTAACTGGCAGCTCTGAGAGGGGCGGGGCCTGTGCAGCTAGAACAACCTGGGTCTCCCGCTGCCGCTGCCTGTGTCGGGATCGTCTGATCGGCTGCAAACATGACGGTGAAGCATCTGGACCAGGGCCAGCACTACCGGCCGAGGATGGCCTTCCTCAAGAAGGTAGCGCAGAGCTGTGTGTGTATATGTGTGCACTGCAGAGCTGTGTGTGATGAGCCCGGGGCTGTGCACTTGTTGTCATCCAGGTGTCATTACAATAGCAGGTGTCACTGAATGCTGCTCCATCTGTGTACATGGGGGTCTCCTCCTCTCCTGGACCCCTGTGTTACTGAATGCTGCTCCATCTGTGTACATGGGGGTCTCCTTCTCTCCTGGACCCCTGTGTTACTGAATGCTGCTCCATCTGTGTACATGGGGTCTCCTTCTCTCCTGGACCCCTGTGTCACTGAATGCTGCTCCATCTGTGTACATGGGGGTCTCCTCCTCTCCTGGACCCCTGTGTTACTGAATGCTGCTCCATCTGTGTACATGGGGTCTCCTCCTCTCCTGGACCCCTGTGTTACTGAATGCTGCTCCATCTGTGTACATGGGGGTCTCCTTCTCTCCTGGACCCCTGTGTTACTGAATGCTGCTCCATCTGTGTACATGGGGTCTCCTTCTCTCCTGGACCCCTGTGTCACTGAATGCTGCTCCATCTGTGTACATGGGGTCTCCTTCTCTCCTGGACCCCTGTGTCACTGAATGCTGCTCCATCTGTGTACATGGGGTCTCCTTCTCTCCTGGACCCCTGTGTCACTGAATGCTGCTCCATCTGTGCACATGGGGGTCTCCTCTTCTCCTGGACCCCTGTGTCACTGTATGCTGCTCCATCTGTGTACATGGGGTCTCCTACTCTCCTGGACCCATGTGTCACTGAATGCTGCTCCATCTGTGTACATGGGGTCTCCTCTTCTCCTGGACCCCTGTGTCACTGTATGCTGCTCCATCTGTGTACATGGGGGTCTCCTCCTCTTCTCCTGGACCCCTGTGTCACTGTATGCTGCTCCATCTGTGTACATGGGGGTCCTCCTCTTCTCCTGGACCCCTGTGTCACTGTATGCTGCTCCATCTGTGTACATGGGGGTCTCCTCTTCTCCTGGACCCCTGTGTCACTGTATGCTGCTCCATCTGTGCACATGGGGGTCTCCTTCTCTCCTGGACCCCTGTGTTACTGACTGCTGCTCCATCTGTGTACATGGGGGTCTCCTCCTCTCCTGGACCCCTGTGTTACTGAATGCTGCTCCATCCGTGTACATGGGGGTCTCCTCCTCTCCTGGACCCCTGTGTTACTGTATGCTGCTCCATCTGTGTACATGGAGGTCTCCACCTATCCTAGACTCCTGTGTCACTGAATGCTGCTCCATCTGTGTACATGGGGGTCTCCACCTCCCCTGGACCCCTGTGTTACTGAATGCTGCTCCATCTGTGTACATGGGGTCTTCTTCTCTCCTGGACCCTTGTGTCACTGAATGCTGCTCCATCTGTGTACATGGGGGTCTCCTCTCCTGGACCCCTGTGTTACTGAATGCTGCTCCATCTGTGTACATGGGGGTCTCCTCCTCTCCTGGACCCCTGTGTCCCTGAATGCTGCTCCATCTGTGTACATGGGGCCTCCTCCTCTCCTGGACCCTTGTGTCACTGAATGCTGCTCCATCTGTGTACATGGGGGTCTCCACCTATCCTAGACCCCTGTGTTACTGAATGCTGCTCCATCTGTGTACATGGGGTCTCCTTCTCTCCTGGACCCATGTGTCACTGAATGCTGCTCCATCTGTGTACATGGGGGTCTCCTCTTCTCCTGGACCCCTGTGTCACTGAATGCTTCTCCATCTGTGTACATGGGAGTCTCCACTTCTCCTGTACCCCTGTTTTACTGAATGCTTCTCCATATGTGTACATGGGGGTCTCCTCCTCTCCTGGACAGCTATGTCACTGAATGCTGCTCCATCTGTGTTCATGGGGGTCTCCTCCTCTCCTGGACCCCTTTGTTACTGAATGCTGCTCCATCTGTGCACATGGGGGTATCCTCTTCTCGACAGCTATGTCACTGAATGCTGCTCCATCTGTGTACATGGGGGTGTCCTCCTCTTCTGGACCCGTGTCCCCCTGAGCATCATTAAATGCTGCTCCATCTGTGTACATGGGGGTCTCCTCCTCTCCTGGACCCCTGTGTTACTGAATGCTGCTCCATCTGTGCACAGGGGGTCTCCTACTCTCCTGGACCCATGTGTTACTGAATGCTGCTTCATCTGTGCACATGGGGGTCTCCTACTCTCCTGGACCCCTGTGTTACTGAATGCTGCTCCATCTGTGTACATGGGGTCTCCTTCTCTCCTGGACCCCTGTGTCACTGAATGCTGCTCCATCTGTGTACATGGGGGTCTCCTCTTCTCCTGGACCCCTGTGTCACTGAATGCTGCTCCATCTGTGTACATGGGGGTCTCCTCTTCTCCTGGACCCCTGTGTCACTGAATGTTGCTCCATCTGTGTACATGGGGTCTCATTCTCTCTTGGACCCCTGTGTCACTGAATGCTGCTCCATCTGTGTACATGGGGGTCTCCTCTTCTCCTGGACCCCTGTGTCACTGAATGCTGCTCCATCTGTGTACATGGGGTCTCCTTCTCTCTTGGACCCCTGTGTCACTGAATGCTGCTCCATCTGTGTACATGGGGGTCTCCTCTTCTCCTGGACCCGTGTCACTGAATGCTGCTCCATCTGTGTACATGGGGGTCTCCTCCTTTCCTGGACCCCTGTGTCCCCCTGAGCATCACTGAATTGTGCTCCATCTGTGTTCATGGGGGTCTCCTCCTCTCCTGGACCCCTGTGTTACTGAATGCTGCTCCATCTGTGTACATGGGGGTCTCCTCCTCTCCTGGATAACTATGTCACTGAATGCTGCTTCATCTGTGTACATGGGGGTCTCCTCCTCTCCTGGACCCCTGTGTCACTGAATGCTGCTCCATCTGTGTACATGGGGTCTCCTTCTCTCCTGGACCCCTGTGTCACTGAATGCTGCTCCATCTGTGTACATGGCGGTCCTTTCCTCTCCTGGACCCCTGTGTCCTTCTGAGTGTCACTGAATGCTGCTCCATCTGTGTACATGGGGGTCTCCTCCTTTCCTGGACCCCTGTGTCCCCCTGAGCATCACTGAATTGTGCTCCATCTGTGTTCATGGGGGTCTCCTCCTCTCCTGGACCCCTGTGTTACTGAATGCTGCTCCATCTGTGTACATGGGGGTCTCCTCCTCTCCTGGATAACTATGTCACTGAATGCTGCTTCATCTGTGTACATGGGGGTCTCCTCCTCTCCTGGACCCCTGTGTCACTGAATGCTGCTCCATCTGTGTACATGGGGTCTCCTTCTCTCCTGGACCCCTGTGTCACTGAATGCTGCTCCATCTGTGTTCATGGCGGTCCTTTCCTCTCCTGGACCCCTGTGTCCTTCTGAGTGTCACTGAATGCTGCTCCATCTGTGCACATAGGGGTCTCCTCCTCTCCTGGACCCCTGTGTTCCCCTGAGCATTACTGAATGCTACTTCACCTGTGTACATTGGGGTCTCCTCTTTTCTGGACCCCTGTGCCCTACTAAGAGTCACTGAATGCTGCTCCATCAGTGCTATGATCTTGTACCGGGGGAAGCTGTATGGCATGCTGGGAGATGTAGTGGTCACAGGCAGCCAGTGGCAGAGATGTAGTGCTGGCACCCCTCTGGTTGGGGACATCCCTGGGGAGTCACGGTATAATCTGGAAGTTATATTTGTCAGTCTGTGATGTCATCACATTTCTTGCGCCCGGGATAACATCTTCTTGGGTCTAATTTTCTGCGTTGTGATGTCATCGCTGTACGGATGATGTCACTGCCTGGAGGGTGGAGAGCAGATTATTTCAGGTTGTAATCCCTGTTATCCGTGACTCCTGCGTCCTCGGATTACACAGCTGATGAGGGTTACAGATATTCCTTGTGACAGGAGCAGCTGCTCACCTCCCAGTGTCCTGATACCTAAACAGTGGTGTGGAGGTCAAAGGTCACCGGGCTGTGGGGACCAGTAATGTATGTCCACCAGCAGAATAGTGAGTGCAGCTCTGGAGTATAATACAGGATGTAACTCAGTACAGGATCAGTGATGTAATGTACTGTATGTACACAGTGACTCCACTAGCAGAATAGTGATTGCAGCTCTGGAGTGTATTGAGCTGCAATCACTATTCTGCTTTTAAATCAACTCCAGAGCTGCACTCACTGTTCTGTTACCTTAGGTAATGTAGTCACTTGTACAGTAACACAACAGATCAGCCTGTGCTCACTACTTCTCCGGTAATGCACTGCAGCAGAGCTCGCCCTGTGGTCACTCGGGAGCAGCCGGCAGCATTGTCACCTGTATTGCTGATCTGGCGCAGAGCGATCAGTGAGGTTTATATAACAGTCTCTGTATACTGTGTGTGCTCCTCCTGTATATAACATCAGCATCTCTAGATAGTGTAAAGAATCGGGACTCTGCGCTGTCACTGACTGTGCTGACACTGAGCAGAGTCCACTGTGCGCTCACTGCTACCCCTTATAAGGACAAGCTGCCGGCTGTCACCCTGCCCTGTAATATCAGGATAATAGTACCCCCCCCTATCACCTATATATCACATATACATCCTATGTGACTGATATCAGTGACTCCTCTTATAATGCTCCAGAACTGATATAACCTCCAGAGACATTACATCCTATGTGACTGATATCAGTGACTCCTCTTATAATGCTCCAGAACTGATATAACCTCCAGAGACATTACATCCTATGTGACTGATATCAGCGACTCCTCTTATAATGCTCCAGCACTGATATAACCTCCAGAGACATTACATCCTATGTGACTGATATCAGCGACTCCTCTTATAATGCTCCAGCACTGATATAACCTCCAGAGACATTACATCCTATGTGACCGATATCAGCGACTCCTCTTATAATGCTCCAGCACTGATATAACCTCCAGAGACATTACATCCTATGTGACTGATATAAGCCGCACCTCTTATAACGCTCCAGCACTGATATAACCTCCAGAGACATTACATCATGTGTGACTGATATCAGCGACTCCTCCTATAACGCTCCAGCACACATATAACCTCCAGAGACATTACATCCTATGTGACTGATATCAGCGACTCCTCCTATAACGCTCCAGCACACATATAACCTCCAGAGACATTACATCCTATGTGACTGATATAAGCCACACCTCTTATAACGCTCCAGCACTGATATAACCTCCAGAGACATTACATCATGTGTGACTGATATAAGCCACACCTCTTATAACGCTCCAGCACTGATATAACCTCCAGAGACATTACATCCTATGTGACTGATATCAGCGACTCCTATAACGCTCCAGCACTGATATAACCTGCAGATATTACATCCTATGTGACTGATATCAGCGACTCCTATAATGCTCCAGTACTGATATAACCTGCAGATATTACATCCTATGTGACTGATATTAGCCGCACCTCTTATAACGCTCCAGCACTGATATAACCTCCAGAGACGTTACATCATGTGATTGATATCAGCCGCTCGTCTTATAACGCTCCAGCACTGATATAACCTCCAGAGACATTACATCATGTGACTGATATCACCCTCTTATAACGCTCCAGCACTGATAGAACCTCCAGAGAGATTACATCATATGTGACTGATATCAGCCACAATATGATGGGTGGAGAGGCATATATATATCTGTAAGGTTAGGGAGGCAGCCATGTTGGAGTCACTCCGGTGTGTTATACTTGCAGTGACGGCCAGGACTTGTAGGAGCGGACGGACTGTGTCTCTATTATCCTCTCATGTATATTTCAGTCGTTTCCTGTTCTGTCTGGAGACATTTATTCCGCTTCCTGAACTTTCATCCAAAAATAATTTCACCTGAGCAGAAACCCCGAGAGAGACGTCCTACATAATGTGCCCTGCAGGGGGAGCCACCTGACCTGAATCCACACAGCGCAAAAGGAGAAGCTGCACTGCTGATCTCTTGTGATGGATAGGCTGTATTCTCATTGATGTCACTGCTGATCAGTGATGTCACAAATCCATTCACTAGAGATCAGCGGTGACATCACTGAGAATACAGCCTATCAATCACTAGAGATCAGCGGTGACGTCACAGAGAATACAGCCTATCCATCACTAGAGATCAGCAGTGACATCACTGAGTATACAGCCTATCCATCACTAGAGATCAGCAGTGAAATCACTGAGAATACAGCCTATCCATCACTAGAGATCAGCAGTGGCATCACTGAGAATACAGCCTATCCATCACTAGAGATCAGCAGTGACATCACTGAGAATACAGCCTATCCATCACTAGAGATCAGCGGTGACATCACTGAGAATACAGCCTATCCATCACTAGAGATCAGCAGTGGCATCACTGAGAATACAGCCTATCCATCACTAGAGATCAGCAGTGACATCACTGAGTATACAGCCTATCCATCACTAGAGATCAGCAGTGAAATCACTGAGAATACAGCCTATCCATCACTAGAGATCAGCAGTGACATCACTGAGAATACAGCCTATCCATCACTAGAGATCAGCAGTGACATCACTGAGTATACAGCCTATTCATCACTAGAGATCAGCAGTGATATCACTGAGAATACAGCCTATCCATCACTAGAGATCAGCAGTGACATCACTGAGAATACAGCCTATCCATCACTAGAGATCCGCGGTGACATCACTGAGAATACAGCCTATCCATCACTAGAGATCAAAGGTGACATCACTGAGAATACAGCCTATCCATCACTAGAGATCAGCGGTGACATCACTGAGAATACAGCCTATCCATCACTAGAGATCAGCAGTGACATCACTGAGAATACAGCCTATCCATCACTAGAGATCAGCGGTGACATCACTGAGAATACAGCCTATCCATCACTAGAGATCAGCGGTGACATCACTGAGAATACAGCCCATCCATCACTAGAGATCAGCGGTGACATCACTGAGAATACAGCCTATCCATCACTAGAGATCAGCGGTGACATCACTGAGAATACAGCCTATCCATCACTAGAGATCAGCGGTGACATCACTGAGAATACAGCCTATCCATCACTAGAGATCAGCGGTGACATCACTGAGAATACAGCCTATCCATCACAAGAGATCAGCGGTGCAGCTTCTCCTTTTGCGCTGTGTGGATTCAGGTCAGGTGGCTCCCCCTGCAGGGCACATTAAGTAGGACGTCTCTCTCGGGTCTTCTGCTCAGGTGAAATTATTTTGGTTCAGGAAGCGGAATAAATGTCTCCAGACAGAACAGGAAACGGTTGAAATATACATGAGAGGATAATAGTACAGACACAGTCCGTCCGCTCCTACACGTCATGGCTGTATTCTCAGTGATGTCACTGCTGATCTCTAGTGATGGATAGGCTGTATTCTCAGTGATGTCACTGCTGATCTCTAGTGATGGATAGGCTGTATTCTCAGTGATGTCACCGCTGATTTCTAGTGATGGATAGGCTGTATTCTCAGTGATGTCACCGCTGATCTCTAGTGATGGATAGGCTGTATTCTCAGTGATGTCACTGCTGATCTCTAGTGATGGATAGGCTGTATTCTCAGTGATGTCACCGCTGATCTCTAGTGATGGATAGGCTGTATTCTCAGTGATGTCACTGCTGATCTCTAGTGATGGATAGGCTGTATTCTCAGTGATGTTACCGCTGATCTCTAGTGATGGATAGGCTGTATTCTCAGTGATGTCACTGCTGATCTCTAGTGATGGATAGGCTGTATTCTCAGTGATATTACCGCTGATCTCTAGTGATGGATAGGCTGTATTCTCAGTGATGTCACTGCTGATCTCTAGTGATGGATTGGCTGTATTCTCAGTGATGTCACCGCTGATCTCTAGTGATGGATAGGCTGTATTCTCAGTGATGTCACCGCTGATCTCTAGTGATGGATAGGCTGTATTCTCAGTGATGTCACCGCTGATCTCTAGTGATGGATAGGCTGTATTCTCAGTGATGTCACTGCTGTATTCTCAGTGATGTCACCGCTGATCTCTAGTGATGGATAGGCTGTATTCTCAGTGATGTCACTGCTGATCTCTAGTGATGGATAGGCTGTATTCTCAGTGATGTCACTGCTGATCTCTAGTGATGGATAGGCTGTATTCTCAGTGATGTCACTGCTGATCTCTAGTGATGGATGGGCTGTATTCTCAGTGATGTCACCGCTGATCTCTAGTGATGGATAGGCTGTATTCTCAGTGATGTCACCGCTGATCTCTAGTGATGGATTGGCTGTATTCTCACTGATGCCACCACTGATTTATTCTTCCTTTCCTGATGTGGTGGCTGTTCTCTGGTGATTGGCGGGGTCATTATACGGTTCTCCTCCGCTGTGACCTTATTGTTACTTCTTCTTCTTTTTCGTTAATTACCTCACGCAGCGCTGAGAGTCTGGGGGGGAGGGGGATTCTGTCTATTAACACAGATGACGGCAGATTCTACCCAATCACTGGGGGCCCTCGTCTCTCCAGATCCTTCTAATCCTGCTCAGATCTGAATTGCAGATGTTTTGCCCTTTTCCGAAGATTCCGCCCCCGCAGTGGCGCTCGGTGGTCTCCACTCTAGTGAGAAGCGGTTTAAGTGTATCGAGAGCGAGGGGCATCAATTATACATCACCCCCTGAGCAGCCGCCTCCTCCAACCTGAGCTTCTCTGCCTAAGTTCATATCATCATCATCCTCAGGATTATACAAGGAGACACACCTGTAACCTATATCAGCAGCTCCGCCCCCCGGATGACATCACTGATATAATGACATGATCCACACACCTTATACTACAGGAAGAGCTATTCATCTACTAGCCTGTATATCATGTGTGAGAGGTAGTCACAGCCCCGCCCCCTGGATGACATCACTGATATAATGATGTGATCCACACATCTTTATACTACAGGAAGAGCTATTGATCTATTACTGCTGACAACCAGCCTGTATATCACGTGTGAGAAGTAGTCACAGCCCCCCCTAGTGGATGACATCACTGATATGATGACATGTGATGTGATGGGGGTTCGGCACAGTGCGGACCCTCTCTTCTATCCTCTGGCTGTGACTGGTGGTCTCTCTGTGTTGTAGATTGAGGCGCTGTTGCTGGAGATGCAGGATGTGGAGACCGGCATAAAGATGCACACACAGAGACTGATGATCACCACCATCCCTCACGCCATCACAGGTACCTGTCACCAGGTTACAGAGCTCTACCCCTGTATGATGATAAGAGGATTGGGCAGCAGCAGCCTGGTAGTAGCCACCGCAGCTGGAGGGGCGCTGGTCACACAGGCCTCTTGTTATAGGGGGTTAAATAAAGTTGTGGCTGGGAGCACTGTATGGGTCTCTATACCTTCAGACCGCCCCCCCCCCCCCCTTTGTTATTTTACTGAAAGAGTAGTCAATGCCCGGAGAAAGCTCCCAGCAGATGTGATTGTTAAATCCATAGTAAGTGACTGCAACCTGTGTGGGATAGTATGAGGACAGAATGGAGGGACCAGGGGCTTATTCTGCTTGAAGATCTCTGTTTCACCTCTAGACTCTCTGTCCCCTTTCTCCTACAGACCTCTCCTCTGTCCTCGTATTCCCTCTAGACCTCTCCTCTGTCCTTCTCGCCAGGCTTCTCCTCTGTCCTCGTATTCCCTCTAGACCTCTCCTCTGTCCTTCTCGCCAGGCTTCTCCTCTGTCCTACTCTTCCCTCCAGATTCCTCCTCTGTCCTACTATTCCCTCCAGACTTCTCCTCTGTCCTACTCTTCCATCCAGATTCCTCCTCTGTCCTACTCTTCCCTCCAGATTCCTCCTCTGTCCTACTCTTCCCTCCAGACTCCTTCTCTGTCCTCCTCCTCCTTTCTCCAGACTCCTCCTTTGTCCTCCTCCCTCCAGATTCCTCCTCTGTCCTACTCTTCCCTCCATAATTCTCCTCTGTCCTACTCTTCCCTCCAGATTCCTCCTCTGTCCTACTCTTCCCTCCACACTCCTTCTCCGTCCTCCTCCTCCTCCCTCCGTCCTCCTCCTCTGTCCTACTCTTCCCTCCAGACTCCTTTTCTGTCCTCCTTCTCCTTTCTCCAGACTCATCCTCTGTCCTCCTATTTCTACAGACTCCTCCTTTGTCCTCCTCCCTCCAGATTCCTCCTCTGTCCTCATATTCCTCTACTCCTCTTCCCTCCTGCCCCCTCCTCTTCCTCTGCACTTCTCTTCCCTACAGACTCCACCTCTGTCCTCCTTCCTCCAGACCCCTCCACTGTTGTCCCCCTCTTACCTCCAGACTCCTCCACATTCCAGACCCCCCCCCCCCGTTTTCCTCCTCCCTCCTCTTCCTCCAAACTTCTCTTCCCTCCAGACTCCTCCTCTATCCTCCAGACCCCTCCTCTGTCATTCACCTCTTTCCTCCATACTCCTCCTCTTTCCAGACCCGTCTTCTGTCCTCCGGTGCCCTTCCCTGCACTCCAGACCCCTCTTATCCCTCCGCCTGACTGTCTTGTCCCGCACGGTTAGTCACAGAAGCTCTTTGGTATGGTGTATCAGGTACTGGTGCAGGTGACTTTGTTGTGCTTGTCCCCAGGACACGATATTTTGGAGTGGATTATACAGCGACTACAGATTACAGATGAAGGTAGGTGGCCGTCATTAGTGACCCTGTGAATCTGGTGGCAAAGATATATTAGGACAAGTGACCAGTCTGTTCTATGTAAGCTGGAAAATGACTGTGACCGTAGACATTGGGGGTGGAGCATCTCCACAGTGGGCAGTCCTTTGGGGTCCCCAGTATGTAGTGGTCATTACCAACCAATAGCGTCTGAAGAACAACTGGGACAAGGACATGGGGGCCCATGGGAGAATAACCGGGAAAAGGTCAAGGTCATGGGGGCCAAAGAAGAATAAGCAGGGACTGGGGAAAAGGTCATGGAGGCCTAGGAAGGGGGAACCAGAAATAGGGGCCAAGGAAAGATGACCAGGGACAGAGACATGGGGACCAAGGAAGAATAACCGGAGACAGGGGGGTCAAAGAAAAAAAATTGTGGAAAAGGGACATGGGGACTCAAGGAAAGATGACTAGGGACTGGAAAAAGGGTCCCAAGGAAAGATGACCAGGGACACGGGGTCCAAGGAAAGATGACCAGGGACACGGGGGTCCAAGGAAAGATGACCAGGGACACGGGGGCCCAAGGAAAGATTACTAGGGACACGGGGGCCCAAGGAAAGATGACCAGGGACACGGGGGCCCAAGGAAAGATGACCAGGGACATGGGGGCCCAAGGAAAGATGACCAGGGACACGGAGGCCCAAGGGATGATGATCAGGGACATGGGGGCCCAAGGAAAGATGACCAGGGACATGGGGGCACAAGGAAAGATGACCAGGGACATGGGGGCACAAGGAAAGATGACCAGGGACATGGGGGCCCAAGGAAAGATGACCAGGGACATGGGGGCCCAAGGAAAGATGACCAGGCACATGGGGGCCCAAGGAAAGATGATCAGGGACATGGAGGCCCAATGAAAGATGACCAGGGACATAGGGGCCCAAGCAAAGATGACCAGGGACACGGAGGCCCAAAGAAAGATGATCAGGGACATGGCGGCCGTGAAAGAATAAGCAGGGACAGGGACATGGGGGCCCAAGGAAAGGTAACCCAAGAGAGATACATGGGGGTCCAAGGAAAGCTAACCAGGGACATGCGGGCCTCAGTAAAGGTTACACGGGACAGGGACATTTGGGCCCAAGTAAGGACGACTGGGACAGTGTCATGGTGGCCAAGGACAACCAAGAAGCAGGGACAGGGTCATGGGAGAGGGGGCACAGATGGGGCAGCAGTATTGGTGTACAGGCCTCCCTCTTCCTGTTAACATTTTCCTTTTCCACAGAGGGGCAACACCTGGGAAATCTGATGGTGAAGTGCGGATACATCTACCCCCTGCAGGAGCCCAACAACCTCATCCTAAGGCCTGACAGCAGCCTCTACAGGTTCCAGGTGGGGGAGGAGAGAAGAAACCAGGGGTAACACGGGGCAGGACGCAGCTGATAGGGCAGGAGTGTAAAATGGGGGTCAGAATTAAGGTGATGGGGCAGGAGTGTAATTGGGAGGGGGAGGGGGGGGGTTACAGGTAATGGGACGGGAGTGTAATATGGGGGTGGGGGTTTGCAGGTGATAGGGCAGAAGTGTAACATGGGGGGAGGGGTCAGGAGTGTAATAGGGGGATGCAGGTGATGGGACAGGAGTGTAATATTGAGAGGGTGGATTATCCGGTTGATGGTGTCTTCTGCCCCCTGAATGTATAATGGGGTACAGGTGGGTCACATAAGGGAGTTTTTGGCATCACTATAAATCTCTTTCATCACATTTTCCTGTTTCCATCACAGACGCCCTATTTTTGGCCAACACAACAATGGCCGGCAGAGGATACAGACTATGGTGAGTAAAATATATATATTTATATGGAGGTATTTAAATGAGTGGGAGGAGTCAGTTCAGCAGATGGTGGTAGATAAGATGGCAAGTAAGTATGTAAATCAGGAAGGAGTCAGGATCAGCAGGTCTTGTGGTAGACAAGATGGCAGGTAAGTATGTAAATGAGTGGGAGGAGTCTGGATCAACAGGTGTTCTGGTAGAGAAGATGATGGGTAATTATGTAAATGAGGGGGATATATTTCTTTTCTGTTAATATTTTTAAACATTTTCCTTTCAGCAATTTACTTGGCAAAAAAAAATATCCGTAAAAAGGGAATTCTTGAGGAATATGAGAAGGTGAGTGTCCGGCGGCACCACAGTCATGTAATCTCCAAGGTCATACCCCCTCCCCTTGTAGTCCCCACCATTGCTGTATGCCCCCACTCTTCTCCCCTCGTTGTCTTCTCAGACACTTCCTCTTTCCATTCCAGGAAAACTACAGCAACCTGAACAAGAAGATCAACCACAAATGGGACTTTGTTGTCATGCAGGCGAAGGAGCAGTACAAGTGAGTGCACCTCCACCAATTAACACCAATTAACACCTGACAGTCATGTGACCACCAACTCTGCTCATCCTGGGCTGCCTGATTCATGAACTGAACTTATTTGTGTATGATTCATATTATGTTTTAGGGCGGGCAAAGAGCGGAAGAAGTCCGACCGGGTGGTGTTGGACTGTCAGGAGAAGGCATACTGGCTGGTGCACCGCCCACCGGTGAGTAGAGGAGTGCCATAGAGGCCGGACCCCATTACAATGTCCTACAGTCACCTCCCCCCAGCCTGACATGGCTGATACAGAGAATAATAGATTGTATATACCTGTCCTACAGTCACCTCTCCCCAGCCTGACATGGCTGATACCAGAGAGCAATAGATTGTATATACCTGTCCTACAGTCACCTCTCCCCAGCCTGAGATGGCTGATACCAGAGAGTAATAGATGTATATACCTGTCCTACAGTCACCCTGACATGGCTGATACCAGAGAGTAATAGATTGTATATACCTGTCCTACAGTCACCTCTCCCCCAGCCTGACTTGGCTGATACCAGAAAGTAATAGATGTATATACCTCTCCTACAGTCACCTCTCCCCAGCCTGACATGGCTGATACCAAAGAGTAATAGATTGTATATACCTGTCCTACAGTCACCCCTCCCCAGCCTGAGATGGCTGATACCAGAGAATAATAGATTGTATATACCTGTCCTACAGTCACCTCTCCCCAGCCTGACATGGCTGATACCAGAGAGTAATAGATGTATATACCTGTCCTACAGTCACCTCTCCCCAGCCTGACATGGCTGATACCAGAGAATAATAGATTGTATATACCTGTCCTACAGTCACCTCTCCCCAGCCTGACATGGCTGATAACAGAGAGTAATAGATTCTATATACCTGTCCTACAGTCACCTCTCCCCAGCCTGACATGGCTGATACCAAAGAGTAATAGATTGTATATACCTGTCCTACAGTCACCTCTCTTCAGCCTGACATGGCTGATACCAGAGAGTAATAGATTGTATATACCTGTCCTACAGTTACCTCTCCCGTGTCTGACATGGCTGATACCAGAGAGTAATAGATTGTCCTTCAGTTAGAGGTGAGATTTAGGGGACGACATTTGGGGGTGCACTCCCTCATAATATTACTGTGTTACAGCCAGGGATGCTGGATGTTCTGGATTACGGGATGGATCGGGCCAGTGATCCCAATGTTGTCAAGGTAACAGGTGAGGTGTCCTGTGGTTTCTGGATGTTGCACTGCAGGTGGTGTGTGTGTGTGTGTGGGGGGGATGGGGAATGGGGAGTCACGTGACTAGTCCATGGTTTTGGGAGGGATCTCTCCCCACCTTGGACCCCAATCCTCCTGCGTCGCTGCGTTGGATGCCATTCGTCCTGTCACATACATGACAGCAGCTGTAAGCTCATAGACGTAGGGTCTAGTGGTTACCATGGTGACGGCAGGGGTCGGGGATGTTCCGCTGTGTGGACTTTAATGAGCTCTCTGGGGAGGAGGCGTTACATTGTGTCAGATGACCTGTGACCCCACCGCAGATCCATGAGGAGGCGCACTGTACCCCACACCTCAGTGCTGATCCCTATACATGGCGATGTCTCTGTTGCTTCTCCCTATGTATCCTGTGTGTGTGTGGGGGGGGGGGGGGGGGGGATAGCAGTGGTGATCAATGGCTAAGCCTGTGCTGTGGGTGCCGTGCCACCCTTTGGGTGCCATGTGTTGTGACGCGCTCTGGGTGCTATGTGTGGTGAGCATGATGAGACTTGTAGTTCTTCCGCATGTCACTGACTCTTCCCTCTTCTCTCCGCAGAATCTATGTATGTTAGGCATCTGGTGCAGGGCGGAGGACCCAAGTAAACCTGAACCCTCCCACAGGATAACTATGAGCCTTCAAGGAGGACAGGAGTGCAGCTCTGGGAGACATCAGTGTACTATGGGGGGAAGAGTTATAGAAAAATCTGCTGGTAAAGCTGTGTGGCGCGGCGCCTCTGGAGGGCGCTGTGCCGGGGCTCTATACACCAGGGTCTCCCCTACCCCCTCTAATCATGAATCAGTACAGGGCGTGGAGGGACTCTGATTCCATAGAGACCCCAACGGGAGGTGCCATGTTTACATTCTGAACCTCTACTGTATTCTGTCTGATCTCCTGCCATCACACGGCCAGACTCGCCTCCAGAGCTGCACTCACTATTCTGCTGTTACACCTTGTCTTAACCTTCAGTCACCACTAGAGCTGCACTCACTATTCTGCTGTTACACCTTGTCTTATCCTTCAATCACCTCCAAAGCTGCCCTCACTATTTCGCTGTTACACCTTGTCTTATCCTTCAGTCACCTCCAGAGCTGCACTCACTACTCTGCTGTTACACCTTGTCTTATCCTTCAGTAACCTCCAGAGCTGCACTCACTACTCTGCTGTTACACCTTGTCTTATCCTTCAGTCACCTCCAGAGCTGCACTCACTACTCTGCTGTTACACCTTGTCTTATCCTTCAGTCACCTCCAGAGCTGCACTCACTATTCTGCAGTTACACCTTGTCTTATCCTTCAGTCACCTCGAGAGCTGCACTCACTACTCTGCTGTTACACCTTGTCTTATCCTTCAGTCACCTCCAGAGCTGCACTCGCTATTCTGCTGTTACACCTTGTCTTATCCTTCAGTCACCTCCAGAGCTGCACTCACTATTCTGCTGTTACACCTTGTCTTATGTCTCACCTATGTGTAGATGTCATCTCTGTAGTTGTGGTGGGGATGGGTACTTGAGATATATATATATATATATATATATATAAAATTTTATTTATTTTTTTATAATTTTTTTTCTTGTTGTTTCATCTCTGCAGAAAAAGACAGTGGATTTCTACAGGAGAGAAGTAAGTGATAGCTGAGATCTATCTATCTATCTATCTATCTATCTATCTATCTATCTATCTATCTATCTATCAATTCAGTGGGGGAAATATGTATTTGATATGCTGCTGATTTTGCAAGTTTTTCCTACTAAGTTTCACCTACAAAGATCGAACTTTTATTTGAGTTTACCAAAAACTTGTATCCTAAGATAACAATATAAGGGGAGGGGAGGTAACAGTGAAGGGAATAAAACAGGTCTGGGGAACAGACCAAGAGTTCATAGCAAATCCAAGAGTCCAAGATGTACCCCATCCATGATGGACTTATGTTTTTTGGATTGAACAAAGAATGGTCTTTCCAAGCTGAGAATAGTTTTACAGTCCACTGCAGCAAACTTTATATGAAACTTATGATGGCAAAGGTGTATGCTATTTAATGATTGCCATTTAAGTGCTGGAAAAAAAACCCTCCCCCAAAAAAGTTGAGATCCCTCCCTTTCCCATTTTATATTTAAAACACATAGAATTAAATAAACATATTATATATTGTAGCGTGCGTAACTGTCCGATATAATAAAATATAACAAGGGTGTTTTTGTAGGTAAACGGCGTAAACAAAAAAAAAGCAAAAATCGCCAGTATTTTTTTTTTCTTTTTGTTACATTATATACCAGGAAAAAATAATGTCCCGTCACCACAAATATGGCGCCAATGAAAACTTAACATTGTGGCACAAAAAATAAGACCCCAAACAGCGTGGACCTTATGGCTCACTTGGGGGCTAACACCTGATACTGATGTCTTGCTGATGACTGGGTGGTGCAGAATGATACCAGAAAACAATTAAAGAAGGTGGGAGGCGATGCATCAATTATTGACTGAAAAGCTGCCAACATAGGCACTTACACACTCCAGTCCATCTCCAGTCCTTTATGATGGCTGGCAGAATAAGATGTGTGGTTTCTGTGTGTGTGGAGAGGTGTTTGTAGTCGCCTGCAACAAAGAGCCTAAAAACACTTCCCTCTTGAACCTTAGTTAGTCCTGTAACATATAATAAGGTTTCCATCATGTCCTCCCTTTCCCTTCTTCCCCCTGTAACATATAATAAGGTTTCCATCATGTCCTCCCTTTCCCTTCTTCCCCCTGTAACATATAATAAGGTTTCCATCATGTCCTCCCTTTCCCTTCTTCCTCCTGTAACATAAAATAAGGTTTCCATCATGTCCTCCTTTCCCTTCTTCCTCCTATAACATATATAAAGGTTTCCATCATGTGCTCCCTTTCCCTTCTTCCTCTTATAACATATATAAAGGTTTACATCATGTGCTCCCTTTCCCTTCTTCCTCTTATAACATATATAAAGGTTTACATCATGTGCTCCCTTTCCCTTCTTCCTCTTATAACATATATAAAGATTTCTATTATGTGCTCCCTTTACCTTCTTCCTCTTATAACATATATAAAGGTTTCCATCATGTGCTCCCTTTCCCATATCCTTCCTGTAACTTAAATAAAGGTTTCCATCATGTCCTTCCTTTCCCTTCTTCCTCCTGTAACATATATAAAACTTTCCAACACGTCCTCCCTTCCCTTCTTCTCTCCTGTAACATATACAAAGGTTTCCATTTTGTCCCCCTTTTCCCTTCTTCCTCCTGTAACATATATAAAGGTTTCCATCATGTCCTCCTTTCCCTCCTTCCCTCCTGTAACATATATACACTACCGTTCAAAAGTTTGGTCACATTGAAATGTCCTTATTTTTGAAGGAAAAGGCAGTGTACTTTTCAATGAAGATAACTTTAAACTAGTCCTAACTTTAAACAAATACACTCTATACATAGCTAATGTGGTAAATGACTATTCTAGCTGCAAATGTCTGGTTTTTGGTGCAATATCTACATAGGTGTAAAGAGGCCCATTTCCAGCAACTATCACTCCAGTGTTCTAATGGTACAATGTGTTTGTTCATTGGCTCAGAAGGCTAATTGATGATTAGAAAACCCTTGTGCAATCATGTTGACACATCTGAAAACAGTCTAGCTCGTTGAAGAAGCTACAAAACTGACCTTCCTTTGATCAGATTGTGTTTCTGGAGCATCACATTTGTGATGTGTACTACTCCCTTCAGAGGACAGCACAAACAGGCTCTAACCAGAGTAGAAAAAGAAGTGGGAGGCCGCGTTGCACAACTAAGCAAGAAGATAAGCACATTAGAGTCTCTAGTTTGAGAAACAGACGCCTCACAGGTCCCCAACTGGCATCTTCATTAAATAGTACCCGCAAAACACCTGTGTCAACATCTACAGTGAAGAGGCGGCTGCGGAATTTTGGGCTTCAGGGCAGAGTGGCAAAGAAAAAGCCATATCTGAGACTGGCCAATAAAAGAAAAGATTAAGATGGGCAAAAGAACACAGACATTGGACAGAGAAAGACTGGAAAAAAGTGTTGTGGACGGATGAATCCAAGTTTGAGGTGTTTGGATCACGAAGAAGAACGTTTGTGAGACGCAGAACAAATGAAAAGATGCTGGAAGAATGTCTGACGCCATCTGTTAAGCATGGTGGAGGTAATGTGATGGTCTGGGGTTGGTGCTGGTAAGGTGGGAGATTTGTACAGGGTAAAAGGGATTCTGAATAAGGAAGGCTATCACTCTGCACCGCCATGCCATACCCAGTGGACAGCGCTTGGAGCCAATTTCATCCTACAACAGGACAATGACCCTAAACACACCTCCAAACTGTGCAAGAACTATTTACAGCAGAAGCAGCAGCTGGTATTCTATCATAGGTAATGGAGTGGCCAGCGCAGTCACCAGATCGGAACCCCATTGAGCTGTTGTGGGAGCAGCTTGACCGTATGGTACGCCAGAAGTGCCCATCCAACCAATCCAACTTGTGGGAGCTGCTTCTAGAAGCGTGGGGGGCAATTTCTCCAGCTTACCTCAACAGATTAATAGCTAGAATGCCAAAGGTGTGCAATGCTGGAATTGCTGCAAAAGGAGGATTCTTTGACGAAAGTAATGTAAGAACAATGTTATTTCAAATACAAATCAATATTTCTAACCTTGTCAATGTCTTGACTCTATTTTCTATTCATTTCACAACGTATGGTGGTGAAGAAGTGTGACTTTTCATGGAAAACACAAAGTTGTTTGGGTGACCCCAAACTTTTGAACGGTAGTGTATATATATATATATATATATATATATATATATATATATATCTTTGTTTCCATCATGCCCTCCCATTACCTTCTGTAATCGGTTTCTTAGTCAGAGAAGGCTATAAATACACATAATTATATAAAAATAAGATTTCATACATGGAATGATACTTAGCTGCAGTTACAGATGAATAGTTGTTCCACAATGATACGGGAGCCCCATTGTATGTTATGCTCTCATATACACCCATCTACTTCACTGATGACAAAAAGGGTCCTGAGCACCTTCCATTCATGGTCCCAGCTGAGGCTGACTATAAGCTATGTACCACAGGATTTTGTATTAATTAAGATTGGGTCATAATGGGCTCCCAGAATTTAGATAACTGGTGATCATGAATGGTAGTGAGGTAAAGTTTCCCAGGACATATTTATCAAGCACAATGGGTATGTGGTTTCACAAAAATGGCTACATGCTTTTGGACAGCTGGACACAACTGTATCCTCCAATGGTGACACTATTGCGGAGGGTTATGGCTGAACTTCTGACATATCTGTAAGATTGGACACTGACAAATTGACAAACTAGATTGATTCCAAGCTATACCAAGCTTGCATATATATAAATTCAAACAATTGAGACATAAAATAATAAATACCGGCCTACCGCATCAACAGGACACATTCGCTCATGTTCCCCATTCCCCTTCTTTCCTCCAGATTACACATATTTAGATCCCCAAGTCTTTCCTGATAAGTTTTTATGCCTCACACCCTCAACCATTTTTGTAGCCATCTTTGGACCTGTTCTATTTTATCAATATGTTTCTGTAGGTGAGGTCTCCAGAACTGGACACAGTATTCCAGATGTGATGTCACTAGAGCTCTTTATAGCAGGATCATAATCTCCTCTTCCTACTGGTTATACCTCTAGCTATACAATCCAGCATACCATATATATATGTCTACAGCCCAGAAAACCATTACATATATATATATATATATATATATATATATATATATATATATACAGCCCAGCATACCATTATATATATACAGCCCAGCATACCATTATATATGTACAGCCCAGCATACCATTATATATACAGCCCAGCATTTGCTTTCCCTACTGCCTGGATGCACTGGTGACTCATTTTAATGCTGTCATAAATTACTTCTCCTAAAGCCTTCTTGATGACGCACAAGGCGGCAGTGTGCGCGTATCCTTCCTATAGATTGATGTGGCGCTAAATAAATAAGCAAATCTACTTGGTTAGTGTCTGGTTTTTCTCTACACATTTTTAATGAAGGAATACACCCAAGAAACTGCAGGGGGCACTGTTGGCTAACAGCTAAGTGTAGGTGTGTGTAAGTGTATCTGCTATCAGAGAATACACACAACACATCAGTACATCCTATTGCATTCAATAAATTGGCTTTAAACCAATAGGCAGGTTCCATCCTAGTGTCAGCCGCACAGACCACACTCTGGTATACTGCATAATCACCAGCATACAGAGGACAGTCATAGGGAGCATATATATGTATGTTGGGGATGGGGTACACACATGTATATGATGGCGACGGGGTACACACAGAAAATGAAGGGACTATACACATGTCATATGGGGGCAGTGATCGGTTTCCTCTCTCTATTACAGATCATGTATTATCAGCAGTCACTGATGAGATCCACAGTCAAGTCCTCGGTGTCTCTAGCTGGGTGAGTGTCAGTGTACAGTGTACAGTAGTGTCATCAGTGTACAGTGTTGTGTATAGTAATGTCATCAGTGTATAGTGTGATGTGTATAGTAGTGTCATCAGTGTACAGTGTGATGTGTATAGTAGTGTCATCAGTGTACAGTGTGATGTGTATAGTAGTGTCATCAGCGTGCAGTGTGATGTGTATAGTAGTGTCATCAGCGTGCAGTGTACAGTAGTGTCATCAGTGTACGGTATTATGTGTATAGTAGTGTCATCAGTGTGATGTGTATAGTAATGTCATCAGTGTACAGTGTGATGTGTATAGTAGTGTCATCCGTGTACAGTGTGATGTGTATAGTACTGTCATCAGTGTGCAGTGTGATGTGTATAGTACTGTCATCAGTGTACAGTGTACAGTAGTGTCATCAGTGTACTGTGTTATGTGTATAGTACTGTCATCAGTGTACAGTAGTGTCATCAGTGTAAAGTGTTGTGTATAGTAGTGTCATCAATGTACAGTGTGATGTGTATAGAAGTGTCATCAGTGTACAGTGTGATGTGTATAGTAGTGTCATCAGTGAACAGTGTGATGTGTATAGTAGTGTCATCAGTGTACAGTGTGATGTGTATAGTAGTGTCATCAGTGAACAGTGTGATGTGTATAGTAGTGTTGTCCGTGTACACTGTGGTGTGTATAGTAGTGTTGTCTGTGTACAGTGTGATGTGTATAGTAGTTTCATCAGTGTATAGTGAATGTGATGTGTATAGTAGTGTCATCAGCGTATAGTGTGATGTGTATAGTAGTGTCGTCTGTGTACACTGTGGTGTGTATAGTAGTGTCGTCCGTGTACAGTGTGATGAGTATAGTAGTGTCATCAGTGTATAGTGTGATGTGTATAGTAGTGTCATAAAGGTACAGTGTGATGTGTATAGTAGTGTCATCAGTGTATAGTAGTGTCATAAAGGTACAGTGTGATGTGTATAGTAGTGTCATCAGTGTATAGTAGTGTTATTAACGTACAGTGTGATCTGTATAGTAGTGTCGTTCGTGTACAGTGTGATGTGTATAGTAGTGTCATCAGTGTATAGTGTGATGTGTATAGTAGTGTCGTCCGTGTACAGTGTGATGTGTATAGTAGTGTCATCAGTGTACAGTTTGATGTGTATAGTAGTGTCGTCTGTGTACACTGTGGTGTGTGTATAGTAGTGTCGTCCGTGTACAGTGTGATGTGTATAGTAGTGTCATCAGTGTATAGTAGTGTCATCAACGTACAGTGTGATGTTTATAGTAGTGTCGTCTGTGTACAATGTGATGTGTATAGTAGTGTCGTCCGTGTACAGTGTGATGTGTATAGTAGTGTCATCAGTGTACAGTTTGATGTGTATAGTAGTGTCGTCCGTGTACACTGTGGTGTGTGTATAGTAGTGTCGTCCGTGTACAGTGTGATGTGTATAGTAGTGTCATCAACGTAGTGTGATGTTTATTGTAGTGTCGTCTGTGAACAGTGTGATGTGTATAGTAGTGTCGTCCGTGTATAGTGAGTGTGATGTCTATAGTTGTCATCAGTGTATAGTGTGATGTGTAAGTAGTTGACAGTTCTCACAGTGTAAGTTAACCCTTTGCAGGATCCTGAAGTACAGTGAGCAGTATTACTCTCATGACCCCATCATGTCTGGCTGCCTCCCCAGTAACCCCTGGATCACAGATGACGCCATGTTCTGGGAGCTAAATGCCAAATTGTAAGTTACTAAAAACAGGTCTCTATAAACCCTCTCTAGAGTGTGTCCTGCACCCTTGTGGAGGGCTGTGGTGTGTGCTGCACCCTGGTGGAGGGCTGTGGTATCTGCTGCACCCTGGTGGAGGGCTGTGGTGTTAGCTGCACCCTGGTGGAGGGCTTTGGTGTGTGCTGCACCCTTGTGGAGGGCTGTGGTGTGTGCTGCTCCCTGGTGGAGGGCTGTGGTGTGTGCTGCCCCCTGGTGGAGGGCTGTGGTGTGTGCTGCCCCCTTGTAGAGGGCTGTGGTGTGTGCTGCACCCAGGCGGAGGGCTATCGTGTGTGCTGCACCCTGGCGGAGGGCTGTGGTGTGTCCTGCTCCCTGGTGGAGGGTTGTGGTGTGTGCTTCACCCTGGTGGAGGGCTGTGGTGTGTGCTGCCCCCTGGTAGAGGGCTGTGGTGTGTGCTGCCCCCTGGTAGAGGGCTGTCGTGTGTGCTGCACCCTTGTGGAGGGCTGTGGTGTGTCCTGCTCCCTGGTGGAGGGCTGTGGTGTGTGCTGCCCCCTGGTGGAGGGCTGTGGTGTGTGCTGCCCCCTGGTGGAGGGTTGTGGTGTGTGCTTGCACCCTGGTGGAGGGCTGTGGTGTGTGCTTGCACCCTGGTGAAGGGCTGTGGTGTGTGCTTGCACCCTGGTGGAGGGCTGTGGTGTGTGCTTCACCCTGGTGGAGGGCTGTGGTGTGTGCTTGCACCCTGGTGGAGGGCTGTGGTGTGTGCTTGCACCCTGGTGGAGGGCTGTGGTGTGTGCTTGCACCCTGGTGGAGGGCTGTGGTGTGGCTGTGGTATGGCTTCTTTCAATACAGCGGTTGCTACTGATCCCCAATTATAGGAAATACAGAAGCGAAGATGGGAGGTACACAGCTGAAGGTTTGTTACTTTGTATCGGTGCAGTTAATGCCCTTTTTGCTGATGCCAGCATTAGAACTTCCTGTCCTGGACTCAAAGGCTCGGCTCTGCTCTGTACTGACACGTTCCACAAGCTGGCGGTCAGGCGGGTGTCCTCATTCACTGACTGCATGCAGAAATGAGCCACAGAGCCTTACTGGCATCCATCACATCTGTAGTAAGTCCCTCCAAACCATGCTCCCTTCCACCGATGCCGAACAGCTATTCGATAGGGTCAGTTGGCCTTTTCTCACAGCCACACTTCGCCAACTTGGCCTGGGCCCTAGCATGATGACCTAGATTAGCTCTCCCTATTCGCACCCAGCTGCACAGGTCTCTGTCAACGGTCTCCTTTCTACGCCATTCGCCATCTTCAACGGCAGAACCCTGATATCTCTGGAGTCCATATTGGTAGTGATGATTATAAGGTCGCAGCCTATGCGGATGATCTCCTTTTTCCATTTCGGAGGCACTCAACGTATCTCTTACTTCTTCGGTTGTTTCCACCCTGAAGATCTTGTTCCCTTTCCGCTGGTTGCGGACGTCACTGTCCTACATGGGTGTGCAGCTCAAGCCCACTGTTTCAGACATCTTTTGGATGCCTTCACACATAACAGATCTCACCACAGCGGATTTCACGCTGCAGATCTAGTGCCATCCATCCCTATGAGATTGACATCCTGCTGTAAGTATGTAAGTTAACCCCCCGCAGCCCACCGCCGAGAGCATACCTTACCTGCTCGGCGCCGCGGCTGCATGTGAGGCTCCCGGCTCCGGTCCCGCTCAGCCAATCAGTGCACAGCAGCATGCAGCCGCGGCGCCAAGCAGGTAATGTATGCTCTCGGTGGTGGGGGTCAATCCCGCTGCGAGTATGTGTTCTCATAGGGATGAATGGCACTGGATCCACAGCGTGAAATCCACTGCGGATCCGTTACATGTGAAGGCACCCTCAAGGTGAATTTTCCTCCATGTTGAAGACCATGGAGGCTGATCTGCAGAGGTGACATAGAGGCACCTAGAGGATTTTTTTTTTATGAATGTCCTCCCGAGACTATATCTTTTTCAGGCCCTACCAGTTGCCGTGCCACCATACTACTTCCTCCAACTCTCCTCGCTCTTGACTAAGTTCATCGGGCACACAAACAGCCTCGTTTGTCGAAATTGGTCTTATATAGGCCTAAGGCCCGAGGTGGTGTGGGTCACCCTCACTACGTATCAGCACACCTTTCCAGGGTCTTGGATTGGCACTGACACTCCTCCACCAAGCTCTGGGTGGGCTTGGAAATGGCCCTTTCCCCCTTCCTATTACTTGCAGCCCCTTGGCTCCCTACCTCTGCTCGCCTTTATCTTCCCACCCGACCATTGCCCCAACTCTGAAAATCTGCCATAAACACCTCTCCTTTTGGATTTCTCACCCCTTACCTTTGTTCCTGGTCTTCGGTAATGCACCCTTCCCCCCGGGGACTGAAGACCCTGTTTTCCGTGCATGGCTTAGGGCAAGCTGCTCTAGGGCGATAAACTTTCTCAGCAGTTGCTCCTGGTTTTCCCTCTCAGGCCTCAAGGATCACTCGGGTCAAGGACACCAAACTTATGGAAGATCTCACGGTTGCACGACCGATCCACTCGCTTCTCCCGCACCTGGTTATACTGGGATCAATTCACCAACACGGACGAATATAAATGTGATGTGGCAGGGTCCCCCCCTCTTTTTTTTCCCCCTTTTCCTTTCTTCTTCTCACCCCCCAGTTTCATGTGGCTCTGGGCACTGTTTGCTCCCTGTGCCTTTATCCTGATGTCAATGTCGTTTTGGGGAGTCTTATGGTGCTTCCTTTTTCTCTCTGCTATGTGTTGTGCCTTTGGTATTGTACCTATGTTTAATACCTTAACAATGTAATTTTCACTTTCTGTGTCGATTGTTTTTGCGCCCGACTGAAATGAGACCACCAGAGAGTGTCAGGTCCTCACACTGTGATGTCTTTCCCTTTAGGGTGGAGATCCCAACCAAACTGCGGGTAGAGCGCTGGGCGTTCAACTTCAGTGAGCTGATCCGAGACCCCAAAGGGAGACAGAGCTTCCAGCAGTTCCTGAAGAAGGAGTTCAGCGGTGAGGACCCCGACCCCAGAGCTGGAGAGACTACACTGGTTACCTGTCTATATTCAGCGGGCAATAGATTGCATATACCTGTCCTACAGTCACCTCACCCCAGCCTGACATGGCTGATACCAGAGAGTAATAGATTGTATATACCTGTCCTACAGTCACCTCCCCCCAGCCTAACATGGCTGATACCAGAGAGTAATAGATTGTATATACCTGTCCTACAGTCACCTCTCCCCAGCCTGACATGGCTGATACCAGAGAGTAATAGATGTATATACCTGTCCTACATTCACCTCCCCCTAAGCCTGACATGGCTGATACCAGAGAGTAATAGATGTATATACCTGTCCTACAGTCACCTCTTCCCCCCCAGCCTGACATGGCTGATACCAGAAAGTAATAGTAATGTCTGGTCTGTGCAGGGGAGAACATGAGCTTCTGGGAGGCCTGTGAGGATCTGAAATATGGGGATCAGTCCAAGGTGAAGGAGAAGGCGGAGGAGATCTACAAGTGAGTGACATCGGGTGGAGGGTCTTCTCCTGATCACAGATGTGGGAGTCTCTTACAACCAGAGGCTGCAGACCCCTCACACAGCTGATGGTTTGTTACAGTGTGTCAGTATAGGGTGGTGTAAGCCGGAGCGCTTATAAAGTATTACTGATACACTATAACAATCCCCCAGCTGTCGTAGGTCATGTGACTCTTGTCTCCTCCAGGCTGTTCCTTGCTCCGGGTGCCAGACGCTGGATTAATATTGATGGTAAAACCATGGATATTACAGTGAAGGGGCTGAAGCACCCGCACCGCTACGTGCTGGACGCTGCGCAGACCCACATCTACATGCTGATGAAAAAGGTCAGTGGGGGTCACATGACAGGACGCACTACCCACCACGACCTCCACCCACCACACACTATCTGCCATCTCCTTCTTTCTCTCAGTAGGATTCATATGCTCGGTACCTGAAGTCTCCCATCTACAAGGAGATGCTGAACAAGGCGGTGGTCCCACAGGAGACCAAGAAGGGGTGAGTACCCCGGGAGTGCCCTACCCATCAAATACATGGTACCCCACACTGATGATGGTGGGCATCTGAAAACTTCTGGCAGCTCTAGGATATTTCCTGGATGTTGCTGCCCCCTAGTGGTGTTACCTATGTATAACTGCCATTCTCAGCAGTATTGCTCAGTGATTTGTGAACACCACAGAATAGTGAGTGCAGCTCTGGAGGATGAGACATGATGTAACAGCAGAATAGTGAATGTAGCTCTGGAGGATGAGACATGATGTAACAGCAGAATAGTGAGAGCAGCTCTGGAGGATAAGACATGATGTAAGAGGGGGTGTTTAGGGGGATTGATTCCCTCATTTCTGTCAGAGAAGTTATATAGCGCCCTCAGCAGGCAGATCTCTTTCTCTGTATGACTGCAATCTTTCTCTTTTTCCCCCCGCAGTAATTTTCCGTTCATGCGGCGTCATCGGCGATCGAGCCCCAGTCCGGTGATCCTGCGCCAGTTGGAGGAGGAGGCGAAAGCAAGAGAAGCTGCCAACACTGTGGATATCACACAGGTTATGAGCAAGCTAGACCGCAGAGCACAGCTCAAACAGGAGGCAGCCAAAGCACCCTAGAGCGGACTTCGAGGTCCCTGCCAGAATCGTACCAGTCATAGGATCAGCTGCAGCTCCATTCACAGCCACTAGATGTCTCCGCTGCTCTGCATTTTGGGTCTCTTAGTAAGATAGGAGGAATGATGATGATAGTAAGAGTTATAGGGCCTGGTAGTGGGAGTGAGTAGAAAGGGGTGCGGCAGTACCAGACAGTATGGGGGAGGTTCCCTCCAGCCTTGTCATGCATCAGATTCCCCTCTGCCACTGCTCTGGGGCACCCTGGTGTAGCTATGGGCCCCGACCAGATGAGAAGTAGAGGAAGTTCTGCAGCCTCTAAACATTTGCAAGATCTCTACTTGCTGTCAGTGAATAGAAACAATAGTACACTGTAATAAACCTATAGCTGTGAGAACCATGAGACCAGAGCAGGGATTCCAGTTTTTATTTTTTACAGCTGAGGGTTTGTAACAGTGTGTCAGTGGTGGGCAGGAGCCAGTAAGCAGAGCAGGTAGGGGTAGCGGGAGTGGCGGCTGATTAGAGTGTTAGCTCCTGTAGACAGGGCGCGTCTCATCTCATAATAAATGTTACATCTCCAGTCTGGCGTCCATTTCTTCCATCTTTACCCTCATCGTTATTTCCCAGTGCTCCATGAGAATTCCAGGAAACTATGACCCCTCAACCAGCTGGTGCTGTACAGATGATATCCTGCCTATTTGTTGCTGTATGACTTTGCAGCCACTAGGTGGCGAGGTATTGCATAGAAAAGGCTGGATGAGCCCCTGCAGGCTGGATGAGGTAGTGCACCTGTACATTTTCCTGGCATCCTTTGGGGGCCCTGGGCTCCATGTTATGTGTTGTAGTGCAGCTCCTAACCTCCCTCTGATCTCTCCCGCAGCTGTGCCATTACACCGCTCCGATCCCTCACCTGACCGTGTACACGGGTACCTGTGTGCCCCCTTCCCCCAGTGAGCCCTCCCCTGGACACATCGCTCTGCCAAACTGTGCTGCCTGCCCTTCTCCTATTAGTGTAGCGATAGAGAGTACGCCGGGCATGGAGCGGAAGTGGGAACCGGGCGACCACCGCCTCCCCTCCCCCTCCGATAACACCGAAGTCTCCTTCACATCCGAATCCGGCGGGAACTACCTGTCCGTCCCCATGGAGATCAAGATGGCGCCAAAATCCAAGGTGACCCTGTCGTTCAGCAAGCTCCTGAAGCGGGGATGCTCTAACTCACCAGTGTTTGCCACCCTCTCCCCTAAGTGCCCAGCGGTGAATCACGGCAAAGTGCAACCGCTGAACGAGCTGGATCAGCAACTGCAGCAGACAAACAAGAAAGTGACCAAGTAAGTGATGGAAGGGGGCGGGGTCATAGTGGAGCTCCTCCTATATCTGATGATTGCCACGGAGATCAAAGTGGAGCTCCTCTTATATCTTATGATTGCCACGGAGATCAAAGTGGAGCTCCTACTATATCTGATGATGGGTGTGGGGTCACAGTGGAGCTCCTCCTATATCTGATGATGGGCGGGGGTCACAGTGGAGCTCCTATATCTGATGATTGCCACAGAGATCAAAGTGGAGCTCCTCTTATATCTTATGATTGCCACGGAGATCAAAGTGGAGCTCCTACTATATCTGATGATAGGCGGGGGTCACAGTGGAGCTCCTCCTATATCTGATGATGGGTGTGGGGTCACAGTGGAGCTCCTCCTATATCTGATGATTGCCACGGAGATCAAAGTGGAGCTCCTCTTATATCTTATGATTGCCACGGAGATCAAAGTGGAGCTCCTACTATATCTGATGATGGGCGGGGGTCACAGTGGAGCTCCTCCTATATCTGATGATTGCCACGGAGATCAAAGTGGAGCTCCTCTTATATCTTATGATTGCCACGGAGATCAAAGTGGAGCTCCTACTATATCTGATGATGGGCGGGGGTCACAGTGGAGCTCCTCCTATATCTGATGATGGGCGTGGGGTCACAGTGGAGCTCCTCCTATATCTGATGATGGGCAGGGATCACAGTGGAGCTCCTCCTATATCTGATGATGGGCGGGGGTCACAGTGGAGCTCCTCCTATATCTGATGATGGGCGGGGTCACAGTGGAGCTCTTCCCATATCTGATGATAGGTGTGGGGTTACAGTGGAGCTCCTCCTATATCTGATGATGTGCGGGGGTCACAGTGGAGCTCCTACTATATCTGATGATGGGGGGGGGGGGGTCACAGTGGAGCACCTACTATATCTGATTATGGGGGGGGGGGTTTACAGTGGAGCTCCTCCTATATCTGTTAATGGGCGTGGGGTTACAGTGGAGCTCCTCCTATATCTTATAATGGGCGTGGGGTCACAGTGGAGCTCCTCCTATATCTGATGGGCGTGGGGTTACAGTGGAGCTCCTCCTATATCTGATGATGGGCGGGGGTCACAGTGGAGCTCCTCCTATGTCTGATGGGCGGGGTCGCAGTAGAGCTCCTCCTATATCTGATGATGGGCGGGGTCACAGTGGAGCTCCTCCTATATCTGATGATAGGCGTGGGGTTACAGTGGAGCTCCTCCTATATCTGATGATGGGCGTGGAGTTACAGTGGAGTTCCTCATATCTGATTATGGGGGGTCACAGTGGAGCTCCCCCTATATCTGATGATAAGCGTGGGGTTACAGTGGAGCTCCTCCTATATCTGATGATGGGCGTGGGGTCACAGTGGAGATCCTCCTATATCTGATGATGGGCGTGGGGTCACAGTGGAGCTCCTCCTATATCTGATGATGGGGGGGTTACAGTGGAGCTCCTCCTATGTCTGATGTTGGGGGTGTCACATAGGAGCTCCTCCTATATCTGATGATGAGCGGGGGTCACAGAAGTGCTCCTCCTATATCTGATGATGGGCGTGCGGTCATAGTGGAGCTCCTCCTATATCTGATGATAACCGTGGGATCACAGTGGAGCGCCTCCTATATCTGATGATGGGTCGGGGGTCACAGTGGAGCTCCTCCTATATATGATGTAGGCGTGGGGTCACAGTGGAGCTCCTATATCTGATTATGGGTGGGGGTCACAGTGGAGCGCTTCCTATATCTGATGATGGGTGGGGGTCATAGTGGAGCTCCTCCTATATCTGATGATGGGCGGGGGGTCATAGTGGAGCTCCTCCTATATCTGATGATGGGCGTGGGGTCACAGTAGAGCTCCTCCTATATCTGATGATGGGTGGGGGTCACAGTAGAGCTCCTCCTATATCTGATGATCGGCATGGGGTCACAGTGGAGCGCTTTCTATATCTGATGATGGGTGGGGGTCACAGTAGAGCTCCTCCTATATCTGATGATGGGCAGGGGTCACAGTGGAGCGCTTCCTATATCTGATGATGGGTGGGGGTCACAGTAGAGCTCCTCCTATATCTGATGATGGGCATGGGGTCACAGTGGAGCTCCTCCTATATCTGATGATGGGTGGGGGTCACAGTGGAGCGCTTCCTATATCTGATGATGGGTGGGGGTCATAGTGGAGCGCCTCCTATATCTGATGATGAGCAGGGGTCACAGTAGAGCTCCTCCTATATCTGATGATGGGCGTGGGGTCACAGTGGAGCTCCTCCTATATCTGATGATGGGTGGGGGGTCACAGTGGAGCGCCTCCTATATCTGATGATGAGTGTGGAGTTAAAGTGAAGCTTCTCCTATATCTGATGATGGGCGTGGGGTCACAGTGGAGCTCCTCCTATATCTGATGATGGGCGTGGGGTCACAGTGGAGCTCCTCCTATATCTGATGATGGGTGGGGGTCATAGTGGAGCTCCTCCTATATCTGATAATGGGCGTGGAGTCACAGTGGAGCTCCTCCTATATATGATGTAGGCGTGGGGTCACAGTGGAGCTCCTCCTATATCTGATTATGGGTGGGGGTCACAGTGGAGCGCTTCCTATATCTGATGATGGGTGGGGGTCATAGTGGAGCTCCTCCTATATCTGATGATGGGCGGGGGGTCATAGTGGAGCTCCTCCTATATCTGATGATGGGCGTGGGGTCACAGTAGAGCTCCTCCTATATCTGATGATGGGCGGGGGGTCATAGTGGAGCTCCTCCTATATCTGATGATGGGCGGGGGGGTCACAGTAGAGCTCCTCCTATATCTGATGATGGGCGTGGGGTCACAGTAGAGCTCCTCCTATATCTGATGATGGGTGGGGGTCACAGTAGAGCTCCTCCTATATCTGATGATCGGCGTGGGGTCACAGTGGAGCGCTTTCTATATCTGATGATGGGTGGGGGTCACAGTAGAGCTCCTCCTATATCTGATGATGGGCAGGGGTCACAGTGGAGCGCTTCCTATATCTGATGATGGGTGGGGGTCACAGTAGAGCTCCTCCTATATCTGATGATGGGCGTGGGGTCACAGTGGAGCTCCTCCTATATCTGATGATGGGTGGGGGTCATAGTGGAGCGCCTCCTATATCTGATGATGGGTGGGGGTCATAGTGGAGCGCCTCCTATATCTGATGATGGGTGGGGGTCACAGTGGAGCTCTTCCTATATCTGATGATGGGTGGGGGTCATAGTGGAGCGCCTCCTATATGTGATGATGAGCAGGGGTCACAGTAGAGCTCCTCCTATATCTGATGATGGGCGTGGGGTCACAGTGGAGCTCCTCCTATATCTGATGATGGGTGGGGGGTCACAATGGAGCGCCTCCTATATCTGATGATGAGTGTGGAGTTAAAGTGAAGCTTCTCCTATATCTGATGATGGGCGTGGGGGTCACAGTGGAGCTCCTCCTATATCTGATGATGGGCGTGGGGTCACAGTGGAGCTCCTCCTATATCTGATGATGGGTGGGGGTCATAGTGGAGCTCCTCCTATATCTGATAATGGGCGTGGAGTCACAGTGGAGCTCCTCCTATATCTGATGATGGGCGTGGGGTCACAGTGGAGCTTCTCCTATATCTGATGATGGGTGGGGGTCACAGTGGAGCTCCTCCTATATCTGATGATGGGCGTGGGGTCACAGTGGAGCTCCTCCTATATCTGATGATGGGTGGGGGTCACAGTGGAACTCCTCCTATATCTGATGATGGGCGTGGGGTCACAGTGGAGCTCCTCCTATATCTGATGATGGGCGTGGGGTCACAGTTGAGCTCCTCCTATATCTGATGATGGGTGGGGGTCATAGTGGAGCTCCTCCTATATCTGATGATGGGCGTGGGTTCACAGTGGAGCACCTCCTATATCTGATGATGAGTATGGAGTTAAAGTGGAGCTTCTGCTATATCTGATGATGGGCGTGGGGGTCACAGTAGAGCTCCTCCTATATCTGATGATGGATGGGGGTCACAGTAGAGCTCCTCCTATATCTGATGATTGGTGTGGAGTTAAAGTGGAGCTCCTCCTATATCTGATGATAGGTGTGGGGTCACAGTGGAGCACCTCCTATATCTGATGATGGGTGGGTGTCATAGTGGAGCTCCTCCTATATCTGATGATGGGCGTGGGGTCACAGTGGAGCGCCTCCTATATCTGATGATGAGTGTGGAGTTAAAGTGGAGCTTCTCTTATATCTGATGATGGGCGGGGGTCACAGTGGAGCTCCTCCTATATCTGATGATGGATGGGGGTCACAGTGGAGCTCCTCCTATATCTGATGAAGGACATGGGGTCACAGCTAAGCTCCTACGTCTGATAAAGGAGGCGGGGTCAGCAGAACCGATGGTGATGGGAGGGTTATGGTAACATGGACCTCCTACATCTAATGGAAGTGGGCGGGTCACACCTAAGCTTCTCCTACATCTGCTGGTAGTGGGAGGGGCCACAGCGGAGCCCTTTTTACATCCAATGTTGGGAGGGGGCAGAGTCACACCATAGCTCCTCCTACATGGGGGTGGGTTCATATCTAAGCCCCTCCTACATTTGATGTTTGATGGGGTTGGGGTCACATACCTAAGCTCCTCCTCAATTCCATGTTGGTGTAACGTCACAGTGGTTCTTCCACCCATCTTGGCCACCCATCTTGTTCCTGTCTGGTAAATGTGCCGCCAGTACCCTGTCTCGCTTGCCGCACGCTGTTACTTTCTGTGTTTCGCTCCTCCAGTGTCCTGCATGGAGCATGCGTGTGTACAGCCGTCCCCATCCACATTCTGCTTGTTAACCATTCAGCTCCCAGTCATCGCAATGTCGCTGCATGAATCACAGGACGTGAACCGCAACGTGCGGGATCAGGAGACAGAAACATCAAATCCATCTCTTAAAGGGAAAGTGTAAAAAAATAATGATGGAAAAGAAAGTTTAGAGGGGTAAGTTAAGCGGACAAGACCTGAGCCCCCCAAAAAACGCCTCTGGGACCTTATAGTCACACATCCTCAGCTACACCAGACATTACAAGTGGCTTCCAGAGCAGTTCCTGAGTACACATAGTTGCACATTATCTACTACACCAGACATTGCTAGTGGCTTCTTCAAGAGGACTCCCTAGGGACACACATTCACACATCTTTAGCTACACCAGACACTACTAGTGGGCTTATCAGGACCTGGGAACAAATAGTCACATGTTCTCCACTGCACTAGACATTACCAGTGGCTTCTTCAGGAGGAATCCCTTGGGAACACAGCTACACCAGACATGACCACTTTATTTGTCAGGAGGGGACACACATCCTCCGCTACACCAGACAATATTAGTGGCTTCTTCAGGAAGAGTCCCTGGCAGGGGCGTAGCTAGGGGTTCAGCCTAGGGGGGCGAGTGAGTCTGAGTGGGCCCCCAACCAACCTTACCCATAGGGAACCTCAGCAGGTGACAAGGCTTTTTGAATAATAAAGGGAATATTCTTCTACATTACTCATAGTGGATAAGGATAAAGAGCAGTGTAAGAGGCTTCTGTACATTTCACATATAGAACCACAAAAAAATTTAAAGTGCTTAAGATTAGAAAAATATAGCTGCCTTCTTCCACAGACAGCACCACTCTTGTCCTCAGTTTGTGTGGTATTCGACTGAAGTGAATAGTGCCAAGTTGTAATACCACACACAACCTAAGAGCAGGGTGGTGCTGTTTTGGAAGAAAGCAACTATGTTTTTTTTTTCTTAATTCTGGAGAACCCTTTTAACCAGATTATCTTTGCCTAAAAATAATAGTGGTATAGGTAATAAGTTTTTAGACATTAAGGCTATGTTCACACTGCGTATGAGTCCGGCCGCATTTCGTACGCCGGCGTACATGTGCGGCTGAAACTACGGGCGTGGGAAAAATCTACATGCGGCCGGATGCGTACGAACCGCGAATATACGCTGTAGTACAGTTATGCTTCCCTAGCTTGTTTCGAAGCGATCTTCGCCCAGCCCCGTAAACCACACAGAACCTTTTGGCTGAAATAAGTACTTTGTACGGGACCGCATAGAAATCCACGGCCATGAGTTTCAACATTTCCGTCCTCAAACAATGGTCTTGTTAATTTTTCACGGCGCCGCATACGATCCGGCCGTAAGCTCATACGTAGTGTGCACTGTGCGGGCGTATATCGTATACTTTCAAGCGAACGCATCAACCTCAAAACTACGTGCGTATATTCACGGTTCGCACTACGGCCGGAAACATACGCAGTGTGAACATAGCCTCAAAGGGGTGAGCTGGTTATGATCATACATGTACAATCCAAGATATGTGATGAGCTGCTAAATATCCATTATCTATCTATCTATCTATCTATCTATCTATCTATCTATCTATCTATCTATCTATCTATCTATCTATCGTATCTATCTATCTATCTATCTATCTATCTATCTATCTATCTATCTATCTATCTATCTGTCACATTACAGGAGGAGATATAAGAGGACAATAATCACATGTCCTTCATGCACCAGCGTCTTCTGCCGTTCTCAGCCCCACCCCCTCATGACATCACCACAGGTCCTTCATCCACAAGTATCCTCTCCAGTTCTCAGCCCCGCCCCCTTATGATGTCACCACAGGTCCTTCCTCATCGCTCTGCAGGCTTTCTGCAAAAGAAATAGCTTTTGCAGACAGCATTTAAGGGGTGCTCCAGCAGGGGGGGGGGCACTTTTTTGGGGGAACTGGGGAGGAGGTGGCTGAAATAAAAGATGTCCACTTACCTTCCCGGTTCCAGCGGCGGGTCCTGCATCACGGCGCTCCGGTGCCCGGCCGCTTCCGGGTGTCTGACGCCGCCCAAAACGCTATGTCTCAGGGCCGCTCAGCCACTCATTGAAGGAGGGGGGATCCGAGCGGACTTCAAACGGATCCCGCCTCCTTCACTGAGTGGCTGAGCAGACCTGAGACGTCACGTCTTGGGCCCGCGGCAGACACCCGGAAGCGGCCGGGAACCGGGCACCGGAGCGGCGTGATGCGGGACCCGCAGCTGGAACCGGGGAGGTAAGTGGACGTCTTTTATTTCAGCCACCTCCTCCCCGGTCCCCCCAAAAAAGTGCTCCCCCCGCCGGAGCACCCCTTTAAGCCTCTGAGACCTCAGTGGGCCCCTGCCAGTGTGGGCCCAGGAGCCACTGCCGACATGCCCCCCCCCCCCCCCCTAATTTCACTTATGGTCCCTGGGGACACACATCCTCCACTACATCAGACAATACTAGTGGCTTCTTCAGGAACAGTCCCTGGGGACACACATCCTCTGCTACACCAGACATTACAAGTGGCTTCTTTAGGAGGAGTCCCTGGGAACACAGTCACTCACCTTTCACTACACCAGACATTACTAGTGTCTTCTTCAGGAGGGTCTCTGGGAACACAGTCACTCACCCTTCACTACACCAGACATTACTAGTGGCTTCTTCAGGAGGGTCTCTGGGAACACAGTCACTCACCCTTCACTACACCAGACATTACTAGTGGCTTCTTTAGCAGGAGTCCCTGTGAATATAGTCACACACCCTTCACTACACCAGACATTACTAGTGGCTTCTTTAGGATGAGTCCCTAGGAATATAGTCACACACCCTTCACTACACCAGACATTACTAGTGGCTTCTTTAGGATGAGTCCCTAGGAATATAGTCACACACCCTTCACTACACCAGGCATTACTAGTGGCTTCTTCAGCAGGATTCCCTGGGAACACAGTCACTCACCCTTCACTACACCAGACATTACTACTGGCTTCTTCAGGAGGGGTTTCTGGGACCCCATAGTCACACATGCTCTGCGACACCAGGCATTACTAGTGGCATTAGATTAAGAATCTCTGATCCCTAACTTGTATTGTTAGGGAAATACACTTGTTGACCCTCTGCAGGCAGCTGTTGTGTGGGGCCCCCAGAATCCCCCTCCCTAACTTGTGTACCCGGTTGCAGCTTCTTCCAGATTAAGGTGGACATTCCTGCGGAGTGCCGGATTTACCCCATCGACTCTGAGGAGGAGGAGGACAGCCAGCTGGCGTGTAAGGACTCCATCCAGGAGGTGATCTGCCCCTGGGAGAACATCATAGAGGAGGGGAAAGCGGGATAAGCGGCACCCGGGACAGACCACGCCATGGACTGCAGCCTCCGGGATAATAAAGTGCATTAGGACCCAACGATCGCCTTCACCATTAACCAGTTCACTGCCAGCGGGGGAGGCCAAGCCCCTCCATCACTGAAGCACAGCAGTATTAGCCAAATATAGCCACAACCTGCCCCTCATGCCCGAGTGCTGCTCTGGGGGGGTCTGGGCTCAGCATTGTGTAGCCTGTTCGTGACTTCTCTGTTCACTGTCACTTGTGTCTCATCGGGGGCCTGGATGATATTGGGGTGGGTGTCACCTCACTATGGACGATATCAGAGGAGATGAGATTGGACATTGAATTTGCAGATCCCGCATCATCTACCTCCTACATATGGTCCCTGTGGGTCCCCGCTCCAGAACCTCCCCCAAGCAACTGAGGAGGAAAAGAGCAACAACAAAGTCCTGACTACCCCCGAGCCACAGAGTGCTGTATACTCACCTCCACAGCCGTGCTCCCTGGTATAAGAGATGGCCTAACAGCAGAATAGTAACTGCAGCTGTGGAGCATAAGACATGATGTTAGAGCAGAATAGTGAGTGCAGCTCTGGAGGATAAGACATTATATAAAGAGCAGAATAGTGAGTGCAGCTCTGGAGGATAAGACATTATATAAAGAGCAGAATAGTGAGTGCAGCTCAGGATAAGATATTCAAGTGTTTAGGCCTCATGCACTGTATTTGCAGGCGTCTGTACTATAGGGGGTTCTGTACTTGAGATCTTCATACAGAGTCTGTACTGTACAGCTGTGTACGGGGGTTATGTACTGTAGAGAGGTATACGGAGGTATGTACTGTATAGGTGTATAAGGGGGTCTGTATGCAGGGGTACAATATAAGAGGCGTAATACAGGGTCTTAGTAGTGGCCAGTAGACTTGTATTGGTGCAGGGGAGCCCTGTAGGGAGCTCTGTTCAACCCTTAAATTTGTATTGGTATTGGGGGGGGGTAGACCTGTAATGGTACAGAGGGGACCCATGAACTTGAATTGGTGCAGGCAGGGCCCATAGACTTGCATTGGTGCAGGGAGGTGTAGACTTGTATTGGAACAGGAGAGCCCCTGTAGACTTGTTTGGGTACGGGGGGACTTGAGACCTTGTATTGGAACGGAGGGGCCCCTTAGACTTCTGCTGCATTTTTCTGATGTGCCTTCCAATTTAATTCCTTCTCCACTTTCTTCCTCCTCTCTCTTCCCTCTTCCCCTTTCTCTTCTTCTCTTCCCCCTTCCTTGTCTTCCATTACTACTTTCCCTTCATTTTCTCACCTACCCTTCCCTTTTCCTCTCTTCTTCCTACTAATTCTTTTTCCTCTTTGTTTCTTCCTTCCTGCCCTTCCTTTTTAATTTCTCCTCCCTCTTCTTCCATTGTATCTTTCCGTTCCTGTCTCCCTTCCTATCTCTACTGCTTCTCTTCCCTCTCTTTATTTCTCACTCTCTTCCTTCATCCCCGTTTTCTTCTCCCTCTCTCTTCCTCCCTTCCTCTCTTCTCCTCCCTCTCTCTTCATTCTTTCTCTTCCTTTCTCTCTTCCTTCGTACACCTCTTCTCCCTCTCCTTCTTCCTCCCCCTCGCTCTTCCTTCCTTCACTACTTTTCCTACCTCTCTTCCTTCCTCCTCCTCTTCCTTCCTACACCTCTTTGTCTCTTTCTTTCCTCCTTCTCTTCCCTCTTCCTTCCTACACCTCTTCTGTCTTTCTTCCTTTCTATCCCTCTTCTTCTCCATCACTTTTCTTTCCCCCTCTCTCTTCCTTTCTGCCCCTCTTCCCCTCTCTCTCTTCCTTCCTATCCCTCTTCTCATCCCCTCTTCCTTCCTATCACTCTTCTCCTCCTTCTCCTCTCTCTCTTCCTTCCTATCCCTCTTTTCCTCTCTCTCTCTCTCTTCCTATCCATCTTCTCCTCCTCTCTCTTCCTTCCTATCTCTCTTATCCTCCTCCTCTCTTTCTTCTTTCCTATCCCTCTTCTCCTCCTCTCTCCCTTCCTTCCTATCCCTCTTCTCCCCCCCCCTCTCTCTCTCCCTTCCTGTCCCTCTTCTCCTCTCTCTTCCTTCCTATCCCTCTTCTCCTCCTCCTCCTTCTCTCTCTCTCTCTCTCCTTCCTCCTATCCCTCTTCTCCTCTCTCTCTTCCTTTCTATCCCTCTTCTCCTCCTCTTTCTTTCTTCCTACCCCTTTTCTCCTCCTCTCTCTCTTCCTTCCTATCCCTCTTCTCCTCCTCTCTCTTTCTTCCTATCCCTCTTCTCCTCCCCCTCCTCTCTCTCTCTCTTCCTTCCTATCCCTCTTCTCCTCCCCCTCCTCTCTCTCTCTCTTCCTTCCTATCCCTCTTCTCTCTTCCTTCCTATCCCTCTTCTTCTTCTGTCTCTCTTCCTTCCTATCCCTCTTCTCCTCCTCTCTTCCTTCATATCCCTCTTCTCCTCTTCTCTCTCTTCCTTCCTATCCCTCTTCTCCTCCCTCTCTCTTCCTTCCTATCCCTCTTCTCCTCCTCCCTCTCTCTCTCTTCCTTCCTATCCCTCTTCTCCTCCTCCCTCTCTTCCTTCCTATCCCTCTTCTCTGTCTCTCTTCCTTCCTATCTCTCTTCCCCTCTCTCTCTTCCTTCCTATCCCTCTTCTCATCCCCTCTCTCCCTCTTCCTTCCTATCACTCTTCTCCTCCTTCTCCTCTCTCTCTTCCTTCCTATCCTTTTTTTTCCTCTCTCTCTCTCTCTCTTCCTATCCCTCTTCTCCTCCTCTCTCTTCCTTCCTATCTCTCTTATCCTCCTCCTCTATTTCTTCTTTCCTATCCCTCTTCTCCTCCTCTCTCCCTTCCTTCCTATCCCTCTTCTCCCCCCCTCTCTCTCTCCCTTCCTGTCCCTCTTCTCCTCTCTCTTCCTTCCTATCCCTCTTCTCCTCCTCTCTCTCTTCCTATCCCTCTTCTCCTCCTCCTTCTCTCTCTCTCTCCTTCCTCCTATCCCTCTTCTCCTCTCTCTCTTCCTTTCTATCCCTCTTCTCCTCCTCTTTCTTCCTTCCTACCCCTTTTCTCCTCCTCTCTCTCTTCCTTCCTATCCCTCTTCTCCTCTCTCTTCCTTCCTATCCCTCTTCTCCTCCCCCTCCTCTCTCTCTCTTCCTTCCTATCCCTCTTCTCCTCCTCTCTTCCTTCATATCCCTCTTCTCCTCCTCTCTCTCTTCCTTCCTATCCCTCTTCTCCTACCTCTCTCTCTTCCTTCCTATCCCTCTTCTCCTCCTCTCTCTCTCTTCCTTCCTATCCCTCTTCTCCTCCTCCCTCTCTTCCTTCCTATCCCTCTTCTCTGTCTCTCTTCCTTCCTATCTCTTCTCTCTCTCTCTTCCTTCCTATCCCTCTTCTCTGTCTCTCTTCCTTCCTATCTCTCTTCTCTCTTCCTTCCTATCCCTCTTCTCTGTCTCCCTCTCTCCCTTCCTTCCTATCCCTCTTCTCTCTCTCTTCCTTCCTATCCCTCTTCTCTCTCTCCCTTTCTCTTCCTTCCTATCCCTCTTCTCCTCTCTCTTCCTCTCTTCTTCTTCCTATCCCTCTTCTCCACCCTCTCTTCCTGTCTCTTTCCCTTCTGTTTTCATCTCTCATTGTGATGTGCTACAGAGGGAGGCCCCTTCTGCTGTAATGTGCAGCACAGTTGCTCTAGGTAGGAGTTGCGTTATAAGGTTATTATTGATGAGGGTATTAGTCATTATCAGCCACAAATGTAGCAGGTCCCAGGGCAGGGCGGTCCCTGGAGGGGGCAAGGGTCCACATGGCTGGGGTCCTCACTATGGCAGCTGAGACCCTGGTCACCTGGAGACGCTTTGCAGATCTACCAATCAGCAGCGAGAGGATTACAGCCTGTTGCATCATTATAAGCCTGATGTGAGAGCGTAATAACCTCTGTCTGATGCCTTATTGTAACATCTCCAATAAAGATGGATGCTCACTGCTGCCGTGTCCTCACTGTGTGTGACCTACAGCCTATAATCCCTGACCTCTGCAGAACATTACTGCCCATACCTCCTTACAGTGATATATTCTGCACATTATTACACCCCTGACCTCGAAACAGATCTGCAGAACATTGCTCTGTCCTCTATACCTCCTTACATATACATAGTGATATATCCTGCAGATTATTACACCCCTTGCCTCTACAGATCTGTAGAACATCACTCTGTCCTCTCTACCTCCTGATAGTGATATATCCTGCAGATTATTACACCCTTGCCTCTATAGATGTGAAACATGATCACTCTGTCCTGTCTACCTCTTAACATACTGTATATAGTGATATATCCAGCAGATTATTACACTAATGACCTCTATACAAATCTGCAGAACATCGCTCTGTCCTCTCTACTTCCTCTGCAGAACATTACTGTCCCTATTTCCTGACAGTGATATATCCTGCAGATTATTACGACACTGACCTCTATACAGATCTGCAGAGGATTGCTCTCTCCTCTCTCTCTCCTGACGGATACATAGTAATATATCCTGCAGATTATTACACCACTGACCTCTCTACAGATCTGGAGAACACAGTTCTGTCCTCAGTACCTCCTAACTGAATAGTGATATATCCTGCAGATTATCACACCCTGACCTCTATACAGATCTGCAAAGGATTGCACTCTCCCTTCTTCCTCCTGACAGAAACATATATCCTGCAGATTATTACACCACTGACCTCTCTACAGATCTGTAGAACATCGCTCTGTCCTCTTTACCTTCTTACATACATAGTGATATAGCCTGCAGATTATTACACCACTGACCTCTCTACAGATCTGTAGAACATCGCTCTGTCCTCTCTACCTCCTGACTGATACAAAGTGATGTATCCTGCAGATTATTACACCACTGACATCTGCAGAACATTACTGTCCCTATTTCCTGACAGTGATATTTCCTGCAGACTATTACACCCGTGACCTCCACATCTGCAGCTCTGTCTATTGCCCAGTCCTGCATACTATTTCACCAGTAGGCTCCCTGAAGCTCTGCAGACGGTTACGGGGTTAATCGCCTGCGTTATCGCCTCGCCGTACTCCTGCTCATTCCTCCGTTTTTTACCCAGAAGCCTTCGGTGCGCTGTGTATCACGCCGTGCACCTCTTTGAAGGCGAATGAACAAAGCCGGGAGCGGCAGACAGATCCGTCTTCAATCCCTCTTTGTCTGCGATCAATGGGGCGCATTTGTTGGTTTGTTTACCGGATCCGTCCTCCGGCAGCATCAAGGCTCGGCTATATCGGGAGGAGCGGCGGGGGAGCCGCACACATCCCCTCCCCCGCTCTTGCCTTGACATTTGACAATCTCCTCTATTCAGGAGACTAGATGAAAGGAAGCGCGGGGCTGCGTCTTCTGCCTTCAGTCGCTCGTGCTGCGCCGCATCCACCTGTACGGAGCCGCCCGCCGAGGAGTGCGCCGAAATACAATGCGCCCATATAATGCACGGGGACGGCGGAGGTTAACGATGGGGAAAGTGAACTCTCCTGCCGGGCGCTTCAAGAACCGGAGGAAAAAGTCTCCCGCTGATCTGGAAGAGGAACAAAGAGTTGTATGGAAAAGGAGCAGCCGCAACCTTCAACCTCCGGCAAGCGGGACTCCGGCACCAGTCTCTGAGAGAAGAGACTTCTGAGAGAACTGCCACAGCCAGGGCAACTAGTGCCGCTTATCTGCCCCACTGCCTGCTCTCTGCGGAGTGCAACAAAACGCCTTACACGGGATGGAGAGTAAGGCAGAAATCCATGGGGCACAGGTTTTTCAGAAAGCAAAGGATTCTGGGTAACACCAGGCTATGCTGCTGAAAGCACAGGATTCTGGGTAACATGAGGCAGAAAGCACAGTATTATGGGTAACGCGCGGCTATGTTGCTAAAAGCACAGGATCATGATGCTATGCTGCAGAAAGCACAGGATTCTGAGTAATGGAGGGCCATGAGGCAGAAAGCAAAGGATTTAGAGTGAGGCCATCAGGGCCGCCGATAGGGCAGTACAACCGGTACTGCCGTATGGGGCCCGGACCCTTAAGAGACATGGGGGGGGCCCGGCGGGCCCGCCGGCCGCCGCCTCCCGCCTCCCGCCCGACCGCTACCCCCCCACCCCGACCGCTACGCTCCCACCCCGACCGCTACGCTAGGGGGGCCCGCACGGCCCCCCTTGCCACCTGGGGGGGGGGGGGGGGTTGTGCCGCTTCGGTCCGGTGAGCTTCCGGCACACGCTGCCTCTATCACTGGCCGGAAGCTCACAGCTGCAGCCCTGCGGTCCTTCTCTCCTGCTCGGCAGCGGCGCACGTGACGTCATCGCGCCCAGCAGGAGAGAAGTTCCTGGACCGCGGGGCTGCAGCTGTGAGCTTCCGGCCAGTGATAGAGGCAGCGTGTGCCGGAAGCTCACCGGACCAACGCAGCATGGGAAGGGGGGACCTGCCTCACCTGCCTCTGCTCCCTCACCTGCCTCTGCTCCCCTGGCTTCCCCGGCCGCTCCCTCTTCCCCCAGCCTCTCTTCCTGTACCCCCCCCCTCCAGCCTCTCTTCCTGTACCCCCCCTCCAGCCTCTCTTCCTGTACCCCCCCCTCCAGCCTCTCCTCCTGTACCCCCCCTCCTGTACCCCCCCTCCTGTACCCCCCCTCCAGCCTCTCCTCCTGTACCCCCCCTCCAGCCTCTCCTCCTGTACCCCCCCTCCAGCCTCTCCTCCTGTACCCCCCCTCCAGCCTCTCCTCATGTACCCCCCCTCCAGCCTCTCCTCCTGTACCCCCCCTCCAGCCTCTCCTCTTGTACCCCCCCTCCAGCCTCTCCTCTTGTACCCCCCCTCCAGCCTCTCCTCTTGTACCCCCCCTCCAGCCTCTCCTCTTGTACCCCCCCTCCAGCCTCTCCTCTTGTACCCCCCCTCCAGCCTCTCCTCCTGCACCCCCCAGCCTCTCCTCCTGCACCCCCCAGCCTCTCCTCCTGCAACCCCCAGCCTCTCCTCCTGCACCCCCCAGCCTCTCCCCCAGCCTCTCCTCCTGCACCCCCCAGCCTCTCCCCCAGCCTCTCCTCCTGCACCCCCCAGCCTCTCCTCCTGCACCCCCAGCCTCTCCTCCTGCACCCCACAGCCTCTCCCCCAGCCTCTTCTCCTGCACCCCCCAGCCTCTCCTCCTGCACCCCACAGCCTCACCCAGCCTCTTCTCCTGCACCCCTCAGCCTCTCCTCCTGCACCCCCAGCCTCTCCTCCAGCCTCTCCTCCTGCACCCCACAGCCTCTCCCACAGCCTCTTCTCCTGCACCCCCCAGCCTCTTCTCCTGCACCCCCAGCCTCTCCTCCAGCCTCTCCTCCTGCACCCCACAACCTCTCCCCCTAGCCTACCCTCCTGCACCCCCAGCCTCTCCCCCAGCCTTTCCGTCAGCACCCCCCCAGCCTCTCTGTCAGCACCCCCCAGCCTCTCTGTCAGCACCCCCCAGCCTCTCTGTCAGCACCCCCCAGCCTCTCCACCAGCACCTCCAGCTGCTCTCCCTGCCCCCCAGCTGCTCCTCCTGCCCCCCATCTTCTCCCCCTGCCCCATCTGCTCCTCCGCCTGTCCCCCATCTTCTCCCCCTGCCACTCCAGCTGCCCAATCTTCTCCCTGCCACCCTAGCTGCCACCTATCTGCTCCCCCTGCCTGCCACCCCAGCTGCTCCTCCTGCCCCCCATCTACTCCCCCTGCCACCCCAGCTGCTGCCCCCGAGCTGATCCCTCTGCCCCACATTGCTCCCTCTGCCCCCCAGCTGCTCCCCCTGCCCCCATCTACTACCCCTGCCCCTCTCACCCCAGCTGCTCCCCCTGCCCCCCATCTGCTCCTCCTCCTGCCCCCATCTACTCCCCCTGCCCCCAGCTGCTCCCTCTGCCTCCCCAGATTCTCCCCCTGCCACCCCTAGCTGCTCCCCGTCACCCCAGCTGCTCTCCTTCCCCCTGTCACCCCAGCTTCTCCCCTTCACCCCAGCGGCTTCCCCTGGCACACCCAGCTGCCTCCCTTCCCCAGTCACCCCCAGCTGCCTGCTTGCAGACTAGTTGTGGTCGGAGAAGTCTTCTTGATTGCTGCGCCAGATGGAGAAGAAAGCAAGAAGCGACGGCAATCGGAGAAGACGTCACCGGTGAGTCATTAGTAACTGCACTGTAATCACTTCTATAGTGTGCAGAGCCTGTGTACCATTGGGGTCTAAATGGGTCAGTGTATTGTTTGCAGTAGTGTACTGACACAGCCCCGCAGTCACTACAGTACACAAGCGCAAACTTTTAAACTAGGACCCAACTACAACAGCCGCAGGCACTACAACTCCCAGCATATGCTGAGGGCTGCAGACTGTCAGTAAATGCTGGGAGTTGTAGTGCCTGCAGCTGTTGTAGTTGGGTCCTAGGTACATTATACACTGGATGCTTTGTAGCATATAAGAATACATAGATCTGTGGGGGCTCAGTGCGGTGAAGTGACCCCAGAACATCACTAATAGGGGATAGTGGTAGATGTTTTTGTTCTATCCCCTATTAGTGATGTTCTGGGGTCACCTCCCTGCACTGAGCCCCCACAGATCTTTGTATTCTTATATGCCACAAAGCATCCAGTGTATAGGACCCAACTACAACAGCTGCAGGCACTACAACTCCCAGCATGTACTGACAGTCTGCAGCCCTCAGAGTATGCTGGGAGTTGTAGTACAGTGTAGACAGATGTATTGCTGGACCTTCAGGGCTAATGGTTGTCACCCACAGATTGCAGCCACCAGGAGCCTCTGCACACAGTGATTTATTACAGGGTTGTCCTCTCAGAGACTACAACTCCCAGCATACCCTGAGAGCTGTATAAATGTAGGGATTTGTCACAGATACAGATGAATTCAGGAAAGGAGCGGGTCAGCATGTCGTGTCTCACTGGTTCTATATTGGTGGCCCCAGGTGCCCCAGTCCGACACTGGACAGAAGCGGCCCCCAAACTAAGACGTCCCCGGCCTCCTTCCTTCCTCCATCACATTTGTTTGATGAGAATAGCGGGCATCAAGCAGAGCGACACCCAAGTGCCAGGGTATATACCATGCATGTACAGTAATGGGGGGGGGGCACCTCAGCGTGCAAAGTGCCTAGGGCAGCATAAACTCTAAATACAGGCCTGGCTGCCGGCACTTCATACCAGCAGCCTATGGGAGGCCGGGCCGTGACCTCTCCGGCAGGCGTGATCATGTGACGTCATCACGCCTGCCGGAAGTCCCGTCCCTGCGGCTCGCAAGATGGAGCCCGAAGAGGAGGAAGAGCTGCTGCCTGCACAGCGCGGATTAGGTGAGTAGGATGTTTGTTTTTTAGGGGCACCTCTGGGGGCATTATTAGTTCGAGGGGGGCACCTCTGGGGGCATTATTAGTGTATGGGGGCACCTCTGGGGGCATTATTAGCATATGGGGGCACCTCTGGGGGCATTATTAGCATATGGGGGCATTATTAGTTCATGGGGGGCACCTCTGGGGGCATTATTAGTATATGGGGGCACCTCTGGGGGCATTATTAGTATATGGGGGCACCTCTGGGGGCATTATTAGTATATGGGGGCACCTCTGGGGGCATTATTAGCTCATGGGGGCACCTCTGGAGGCATTATTATCTCATGGGGGCACCACTGGGGGCATTATTAGTGAATGGGGGCACCTCTGGGGGCATTATTAGTATATGGGGGCACCTCTGGGGGCATTATTAGTATATGGGGGCACCTCTGGGGGCATTATTAGTATATGGGGGCACCTCTGGGGGCATTATTAGTATATGGGGGCACCTCTGGGGGCATTATTAGTGTATGGGGGCACCTCTGGGGGCATTATTAGTGTATGGGGGCACCTCTGGGGGCATTATGAGTGTATGGGGGCACCTCTGGGGGCATTATTAGTTCATGGGGGCACCTCTGGGGGCATTATTAGTTCATGGGGGCACCTCTGGGGGCATTATTAGTGTATGGGGGCACCTCCGGGGGCATTATTAGTATATGGGGGCACCTCTGGGGGCATTATTAGTATATGGGGGCACCTCTGGGGGCATTATTAGTGTATGGGGGCACCTCTGGGGGCATTATTAGTGTATGGGGGCACCTCTGGGGGCATTATTAGTGTATGGGGGCACCTCTGGGGGCATTATTAGTGTATGGGGGCACCTCTGGGGGCATTATTAGTTCATGGGGGCACCTCTGGGGGCATTATTAGTTCATGGGGGCACCTCTGGGGGCATTATTAGTATATGGGGGCACCTCTGGGGGCATTATTAGTATATGGGGGCACCTCTGGGGGCATTATTAGTGTATGGGGGCACCTCTGGGGGCATTATTAGTATATGGGGGCACCTCTGGGGGCATTATTAGTATATGGGGGCACCTCTGGGGGCATTATTAGTATATGGGGGCATCTCCGGGGGCATTATTAGTATATGGGGGCACCTCTGGGGGCATTATTAGTTCATGGGGGGCACCTCTGGGGGCATTATTAGTATATGGGGGCACCTCTGGGGGCATTATTAGTTCTTGGGGGGCACCTCTGGGGGCATTATTAGTATATGGGGGCACCTCTGGGGGCATTATTAGTATATGGGGGCACCTCTGGGGGCATTATTAGTTCTTGGGGGGCACCTCTGGGGGCATTATTAGTATATGGGGGCACCTCTGGGGGCATTATTAGTATATGGGGGCACCTCTGGGGGCATTATTAGTATATGGGGGCACCTCTGGGGGCATTATTAGTTCATGGGGGGCACCTCTGGGGGCATTATTAGTTCATGGTGGGCACCTCTGGGGGCATTATTAGTATATGGGGGCACCTCTGGGGGCATTATTAGTATATGGGGGCACCTCTGGGGGCATTATTAGTGTATGGGGGCACCTCTGGGGGCATTATTAGTGTATGGGGGCACCTCTGGGGGCATTATTAGTATATGGGGGCACCTCTGGGGGCATTATTAGTATATGGGGGCACCTCTGGGGGCATTATTAGTATATGGGGGCACCTCTGGGGGCATTATTAGTGTATGGAGGCACCTCTGGGGGCATTATTAGTGTATGGAGGCACCTCTGGGGGCATTATTAGTGTATGGGGGCACCTCTGGGGGCATTATTAGTATATGGGGGCACCTCTGGGGGCATTATTATTGGTGAACATATACAAATCAAACAGCCCCCCAGACCCTCGAAATTCAATAACCCCAAACGGGGCATTGCCTAGTACTCAACAGCATTCTGAATACAGGGGAACCCCTACCCCACTCTTGTATGTTGTAGTCTCCATCATAATGAGCCCCGCTGGGCTTGTAGACACGCTATAAATTGTACGTTGCAGGGGTGAATATAACGCACTGCATACAGAGCACAAGAGACGGCTATACAAGTAAGTGTCTGTATGGGGACATTTACATTGCACCTTGTTCACATTTAGTTTCTACAATTTTATAACTGTATAACAGAGGTTACATTTTAAGCCACTGGGGAAAATGGGGAATATAAGCCAGTTCTCTAGAATTGATCGGAATCAAATTATACCTCCCAGCAAGGCGTGGGGCGAACACTCTATTTTTTTTTTATTAATGTGGGGGGCCCAGACACTTTGGTTGTATGGGGCCCCGAAATTCCTGATGGCGGCCCTGGAGGCCATGTTCACACAACGTATGTTTTGCATAAATAACAGCCGTTGTTGCAATTGAATGAATGTAATCCTGGCTGGAGTGTATACACATAGGGCGACATGTATCAACACAAAAAGGCGTACTTTTTTGCGGAAAGTGGCGATTTGCGAATATTTTATTTGCAAAACGGCCATTTGCAAATAAAATATTTGCAAATGGCCACTTTCCGCTGGGTACGCCGGGGGGCGGGGAGGGGGTGTGGAGGGGGCGGAACGGGCGGGGCGCGGACTCAGATACGCCAGACTCAGATACGCCGAAAACCTACTCCACCTTTCAGGTGGCGTAGGTTTTCGGCTGTGCGCACCGACGCGCACGGGATTTATGTAGAGGCAGTCCGCCTCTACATAAATCGACGGAGATGCAGGGATTATAAATCCGGCGTAAAAACGTTGGACTTAATAAATGTCCCCCATAGTGTACGCTCCGGTCGAGATTTTATCCGGCCGCATGAATAATTGATATATCAGTTTTCTGCGGCCGCTGTTCATTGAATAGTGGCTGCACAGACATGTCAGTGCACACAATGGAGCGTGCAGCTCCGGCCGCACGCTCCATTGTGTGCAGCGCTGAATTCGCACGCGTGCGCACAAGGGTGCGCCAGCATCCGAATTCACCAGAAATTAAGATAATTCGGCAGGTACTGCAGTACCGGCTGGGATGATCTTCAGTAACACCGGCCGTTCTGTGAACATAGTGTGAACCCGGCCTAATGCTTTGGCCATGAGGCAGAAAGCGAAGAATTGTGGGTAATATGAAGTTATCCTGCAGAAAGCATAGGATTCTGGGTAACATGAGGCAGAAAGCAAATGATTATGGATAATGTGAGGCACAGGATCATGAGGCTGTGCTGCACAAAGTACAGAAATCTGGGTAACATGAGGCCATGCTGCAGAAAGTACAGGATTCTTGGTAACATGAGGTCGTGCTGCAGAATAAACAGGATTCTGGGTAACATTAAGGTATGCTGCAGAAAGCATAGCATTCTTGGTATTGTGAGACCATGAGGAAGAAAACAAAGGATTCTGAGTAATATGAGGCAGAGAGCAAAGGATACTGGGTAATGTGAGGCTGTGCTGCAGGAAGCAAAGGATTCTGGATAACTTGAGGTCATGAGGCAGAAAGCAAAGGATTATGGGTAACATGAGGCTATGCCTCTAAGAGCACAGGATCGTGAGGCTATGCTGCAGAAAGTACAGGATTCTGGGTAACGTAAGGCCATGCTGCAGAAAGAAAAGGATTATGGGCAACGCAAGGCTATGCTGCTAAAAGCACAGGATTCTGGATAATGTGAGGCTATGCTGCAGAAAACACAGGATTCTGGGTAACATGAGGCTATGCTGCAGAAAGCACAGGATTCTAGGTAGTGTGAGGTCGTGCTGCAGAAAGGACAGGATTGTGAGTAACATGAGGCCTTGTTACAGAAAGCACACGATTCATGCAGGGGCGTAACTAGAAATGGCTGGGCCCCATAGCAAACTTTTGATTGGGCCCCCCCCCCCCCCTCCCTCGATCGATCGACCACTACGCCATCAACACACTCAGCTCTACACAGGTTCTGTACACCAAATACATTACAGTGCAGTTATATCAGGTGACTTACAGGGGGCGTCTTCTCTGATCAGAGTTGTTTCCTTTTCATTTTCTTCTCCATCTGCCCTGGGCCATTATGAGAACTTCTCCAAACCACGAATCCACAGAATCTGCCAGAGAAACATATTAGGCTCCTTATACTGGCACCATCCTCATCTCTATACACACTGCACATCTGTATTGGCCCCTTTACACCCTCATTCAGTTGGTAGCCCTAACACTATGTGACCCCTTTATAGTATATGCCCCTCTGTGTATTCCCCCTTACTGATGCCCCCGTGTTAGCCCCTTATAAATGACCCCCCTGTGCTTTCCATACCCCTCATAGATGGTCCCCCATGTTGCGCACCCCCTTATAGATGCCCCTCATGTTGTCCCCCTATAGATGCCCCCCTTGTGTTGTGCCCCTATAGATGCCCTCTCATTTGGTCCCCCTATAAATGCCCCTTATGTTGTCTCCCTAGAGATGGCCCCCTGTATAATCCCCCTATAGATGGCCCCTTGTATTATCCCCCATAGATGCCCCCCTGTATTATCCCCCATAGATGCCTTCCTGTATTATCCCCCATAGATGCCACCCCCCTTTATTATTCACCATAGATGCCACCCCCCCCCTGTATTATCCCCCATAGATGGCCCCCTGTATTATCCCCCATAGATGCCCCCCCTGTATTATCCCCCATAGATGCCACCCCCTCTGTATTATCCCCCAAAGATGCCACCACCCCTGTATTATCCCCCATAGATGCCCCCCTTTATTATCCCCCATAGATGCCCCCCCCCCCCTGTATATCCCCTATAGATGATACATAGATGTATCATCCCCCTTTGCAAAGCAGATTAAAAAAAAAAACACAACTCACCTAACTCCCCCGTCGGCTGTCTTCTCCGCTTCTCCCCAGGGGGCTTCCTGGGGGGTGTCCCGGGGATTCCAAAGCAGCACTGGTACCGGACTCGGCGTCCGCCCGGGCTAGTACTTCCGGCGCACGGACTCTGAGCTCTCTGGTACCTGTGCTGCCGGGGATAGGACGGGATGACAAGGGGGGGGGGCCCCTCGCGCGTCCCGTCCTATCTCTAGCAGCACAGGTACCAGAGAGCTCAGAGTCCGCCCCCTGGCATGTACTTCCGGCACAGATGCTCCATGCGCCGGAAGTACTAGACAGGGCGGACGCTGAGTCCGGTACCAGTGCTACCCCCAGGTACCAGGACACCCCCGGACCCCAAACAGTGGTGGGGCCCCGTAGCAGCCGCTAAGGCTGCTACGGCGGTAGTTCCGCCCCTGGATTCATGGTAATGTGAAGCTATGTTGCAGAAAGAAAAGTATTATGGATAACATGAGGCTATGCTGCTAAAAGCACAGCATTCTGGGTAAAGTAAGGCTATGCTGCAGAAAGCACAGGATTGTGGGTAACATGAAATGCACAAGCCCGGAGGACAGAAATGGCTGCACTTTGCACCCATGGTTGATACGAAAGCCTATCAGCTACATTAAAAACCAACATTAGAAGTTAGTATATAATTTGATCAAACCATGTTGCCTCATGTACCACGTGCAGGTCTTCTGATACACGAGTTCCTACACTAAACGACACTGTGGCAGTCAGCAAATGCCAACCCTGCAAAGCAAGCACAAGTCAGCGGAAGGCTGACTGCAACCCCACTGTCACAGGACCAAACCCCCCCTCGCCCCAAACCCCACAGGCACCGCCGCCAGAGAAGGCGGCCAGCAAGCAACACAAGTGTGAACAAGGTGTTACTACTCACCAATACACCAGCACATAGAATGGGAGAAAGAGGAGGTTGTTATCATGTACGCAGGTGCTTCCTGCTAATTTGGATCACATGGGTCTTACAAGGGAAGAGTGCTAGCCACAATGAAAAAAGGGACAGGAATACATAAAATGCACAAGCCTGGAGGATAAAAATGGCTGCACATCGCACCCATGGTTGTGGGTAACATGATGCTATGCTGCAGAAAGCACAGGATTCTGAGTAACGTGAGGTTATGCTGCAGAAAGCACAGGATTCTGAGTAACGTGAGGTTATGCTGCAGAAAGCACAGGATTCTGAGTAACGTGAGGTTATGCTGCAGAAAGCACAGGATTCTGAGTAACGTGAGGTTATGCTGCAGAAAGCACAGGATTCTGAGTAACGTGAGGTTATGCTGCAGAAAGCACAGGATTCTGAGTAACGTGAGGTTATGCTGCAGAAAGCACAGGATTCTGAGTAACGTGAGGTTATGCTGCAGAAAGCACAGGATTCTGAGTAACGTGAGGTTATGCTGCAGAAAGCACAGGATTCTGAGTAACGTGAGGTTATGCTGCAGAAAGCACAGGATTCTAGGAAATGTGAGGCTATGCTGCAGAAAGCACAGGATTCTGAGTAACGTGAGGCTATGCTGCAAATATTACAGGATTCTAGGTAATGTGAGGCTATGCTGCAGAAAGCACAGGATTCTAGGAAATGTGAGGCTATGCTGCAGAAAGCACAGGATTCTGAGTAACGTGAGGCTATGCTGCAAATATGACAGGATTCTAGGTAATGTGAGGCTATGCTGCAGAAAGCACAGCATTCTTCATAACATTAAGTCATGAGGCAGAAAGCAAATGATTATGGGTAATGTGAGGCAATGCTGCAGAAAGCATAGGATTATGGGGAACGCGAGGCTATGCTACTAAAAGCAGAGGATTCTGGATAATGTGAGGCCATGCTGCAGAAAGGATAGGATTCTGAGTAACATGAGGCTATGTTACAGAAAGCACAGGATTGTAGGTAACGAGATGCTATGCTGCAGAAAGCACAGGATTGTGAGTAATGTGAGGTTATGCTGCAGAAAGCACAGGATTCGTGGTAATGTCAGACTATGCTGCAGAAAGCACAGGATTATGGGTAACACAAGGCTTTTTTGCTAAAAGCGCGCACAGGATTATAGGTGAAGTGAGGCTATGCTGCAGAAAGCACAGGATATTCTTGGTAAAGTGAACGCTTTCCTTATAGGCAACGAGCACTAAGATGGGAAGATGGCAGGCAAGGACCAATTAATTGTGTACTGTGACTTTAAGCTTGACTAAGCCATTGCGCAAGCGCCATCTAAATGAGCAGGAGGGAGAAGCGGGGACACGTGAGACAGGACACTGGTGGCTGGGACCAGGGCCAGAGATGTGCCCCGACTCCCATGATGCAGCGGGAGCCGGAGGAGTGCCGGTGAGATGACACAATTATTAGAAAATGAAAGAAACCCAAGATAACTGTCAATCTTCCTTGGTCTGGGGCTCTATGCAAGATTTTGCCTTGCGGGGTAAGGATGGTTCAGAAAAAGGTCAGGAATCATCTCAGAACTATGCGGGAGGACCTGGTCAATGACCTGAAGAGAACTGGGACCACAGTTTTAAAGATTACCATTGGCACAACACTACGCCGTCATGGATTAAAATCATCCAGAGCACGGAAGGTCCCCCTGCTCACCCCAGCACATGTCCAGGCCTATTTGAACTTCTCCAATAACCATCTGGATGATGGATGATTTTCTGTTGTAGCAAATCCTTATTTCATGTAATAAAATGCTAAATAATTATTTTAAAACCATACAAAATCCATTTTCTGGATTTTTCTTTATAGATTCCGTCTCTCACAGGTGACGTGTACGTACGATAAATATTACACACCTCTCCACTCTCTAGGTGGAAAAACCTGCAAAATTGGCCGCACATCAAATACTTATCTTCCCAGCGAGCAGCTGCATCTCTCCTGAGCCAATGTCACAGACAGGACAGTCCTTCCCCCCTCCCTGGCAGGCTTTATCTGCAACTTTGTAGCTTCTTTGTAATGCTGGGAGGGTTAATCACAGTGAGTTCATTAGCAACTTGACCTCAGAGTAACTCTTCCAGCATTACAAAGGAGCTACAATGTTTCAGTTACTGCCTGCCCGAGACATGTTCACATCAGCCATCTCGGAAGGGGGGGGGGGGGGAGACAGAGAGAAAATCTCACACACAGGTTTTTGTGTTTTCAGCAGAAAGCAGCATCTGAGAACTGGGGGAAAGAGACTGAATAGATAATAACAAGTATGGAAGGAATTGTTAGTCTCACCATGGGCATATAAAAAGTTATGTTTGAGTGGAATACCCCTATAAGTAAGAGACATTGGGGAGGTGGGATGCAATAATTTTAAAGAGGCATAATGCACTGCATTGCCCCATGTTTACAGTGTGCCCCTTTATACATTGTGCTCCCCCTTAATAAGAGAATACACCATGCCCCCCCCCATGAGGTATATACTGTGCACCTCTATTAATTAGCCTTACAGTTACCATTACTAAACAAAACCCATTGCACTGAGACCAATTCTATACAATGACCAAATTATACCGCCATACCGTGACCACTTAGAGACAAAATATTATTACCTTAATGTTACTGAATAAAAACCAGTAGACTGTGGCTATCATTATCGGGATTTTAGGTCATGTCTCAACGACTTCTGCTGACTTAAAACATGACCTATTACACGAAACGATTATCGGCGCGAACGTCTGTTAATTGAGTAATGGTACCCTTATACTGTCTATTACACACCACTGACTAGATTGTCACCATGATGTGCAAATGCTAGCTGGATACAGATGAAGAATGCAAGGAGGTCAGGACTGCTAACACTTTGCAGGTATTGTTATATGCTTCACACATCACTACACTGACCACTACCCCTATAAATGTAATTGCAGTGTCCCAGAACACGCTGTCTGTTTCTCACTGTCAGTTTATTTTTGCTATTACAGCCATGCCTGTTCTGGAAACGATTTGCACTGCAACTGTGACTATATAGTCCCTATTACTCTCAGGTTCCTGTATATTGTATATGTGTTTAACTCTGTGCAGTGGTATGCAAAGGCTGAGGATCACGTGACCATGCCCTGTAACCATGGTTCCTCCAATGGCCGTCGAGCTTTGGCCAGGAGTACCATGTGACTTCCCCTTGCTAGTTGTGTTCCGGCCCCTGCTCCCAAGCAAGGAGGTCGTGTGTTTGTGTCTCTCTTCACCTTCAGAAGAGTGGACCTGGTGCTCTGCTGTAACAGATCCTGGCTGTCCGTCTGCTCAAGTGCCTGGAGTAGGGCTGGGCGATATTGGCCTAAATCAATATCGCGGTTTATCGCACATGTAGCCGCGGTAACGATAATTGAACGATAATTATGACACACCCCTTTTTGCAAACCACACCCACTTGCCGTGCCAAACTGGCGATATTTTGATTCAAAAAAAGTTAAAAAGAACTCACTGAGCAGCAACCCATGGTTAGTCTATTATCATTATTATTAGTCATTATTAGGGGGTCTCAGCAGAGACCTGGACATGTGTATATACAGGTATACACCCTCTACAGGGTATACACAGGTCACAGAGGGATAGGTGTGTATTACTATACAGTAGGTTGGGATCGGGTTACAGGACTATACAGGCAGCACATAGGGATAGGAGGCGGACGGGGGTGTATGACTATACAGGGATGGCGGACGGGGGTGTATGACTATACAGGGATGGCGGACGGGGGTGTATGACTATACAGGGATGGCGGACGGGGGTGTATGACTATACAGGGATGGCGGACGGGGGTGTATGACTATACAGGGATGGCGGACGGGGGTGTATGACTATACAGGGATGGCGGACGGGGGTGTATGACTATACAGGGATGGCGGACGGGGGTGTATGACTATACAGGGATGGCGGACGGGGGTGTATGACTATACAGGGATGGCGGACGGGGGTGTATGACTATACAGGGATGGCGGACGGGGCTGTATGACTATACAGGGATGGCGGACGGGGCTGTATGACTATACAGGGATGGCGGACGGGGGTGTATGACTATACAGGGATGGCGGACGGGGGTGTATGACTACAGGGAGGGCGGATAGGGGTGTATGACTACAGGGAGGGCGGATAGGGGTGTACGACTATACGGGGAGGGCGCACAGGGGTGTATGACTATACGGGGGGGGGCAGTTAGGGGTGTATGACTATACGGGGGGGCAGATAGGGGTGTATGACTATACGGGGGGGCAGATAGGGGTGTATGACTATACGGGGGGGCAGATAGGGGTGTATGACTATACGGGGGGGCAGATAGGGGTGTATGACTATACATAGGGGGGCGGACAGGGGTGTATGACTATCTGGGGGTGGCGGACAGGGGTGTATGACTATACATAGGGGGGCGGATAGGGGCGTATGACTAAACAGGGGGGCGGACAGGGGTGTATGACTATACATAGGGGGGCGGATAGGGGCGTATGACTAAACGGGGGCGGACAGGGGTGTATGACTAAAAAGGGGGGGCGCGGATAGGGGGTATGACTATACGGAGGGGTGAAAAGGGGCGTGTAACTTTACAGGGGGCACATAAGGATGGCAGGCGGGTAGGAGATTATACAGGGAGGTGCATGCTGGTACCTGTAGTCCCCTCAGTAACAATACAGGACTGTAACATAGGAGGAATGGATGTGCTGCAGCAGGCAGGATACCACACAGCTATAAGTTATCCTGCCTGCTGCAGCCCATTATTCCTCCTATGTTACAGCCCTGTACTGGTACTGAGGGGACTACAGGTCCCAGCATGCACCTCCAGCTATGACATGCCGGCGTCACTGCACACACAGCACAACAACATGTGCAGGAACGCCGGTATCAGAGCGGGAGGTGGAGGAGCAGCAGGACCCAGGTGACAATGCCACCCGACCGAGCACCCTCACCCGTCCAGTCCCAGGCCCCGTCCCGCCGCACCTGTCCATCCATGCGCCCACCCGTCAAGTCCGGCGTCCCTGCACACACAGCACATTGACATGTGCAGCGCTCGCCGGCCGGGGCTCGGACGGGACTGGTGCCGGGGAGGGCAATGTCAATGTGCTGTGTGTGCCGGGACGCCGGACGGGACCGGACTTGTGGGGCGCATGGATGGACAGGTGCGGCGGGACGGGGCCTAGGACTGGACCGGTGAGGGTGCTCGGACCGGTGAGGGTGCTCGGACCGGTGAGGGTGCTCGGACGGGCGGGGGGCGGGTCGGGCGGCATTGTCACCTGGGCCCTGCTGCTGCTGCTGCTCCTCCACCTCCCGCTCTGATGCCGGTGTCCCTGTGTGCAGAGACGCCAGCATGTCAGTGGTGGAGGAGCAGCAGAAAAAAATACAAAAATACCGCAGATACCGTCCTGGCTAAGTTGAGGTCGGTTAACCGACGCCAGTGACGGTATCGGTATTTTTGCGGTATACCGCCCAGCCCTAGCCTGGAGTATCCTCTCATCTGGGTGTCGTTCCTGTTATTCATCTCCTCGTCAAGTCAAGATTCATACCGCAAGTACTCTAAATCCACCCAGCACCTCTATTCCTCTCTCACTACTACTCCCATCATCCGGCACTTTTCACCTCAGCCTATGCAGCACCACCTTAGCTCTGTCTTTACAAGTCTGCTATATACCCGGTTGCATCCGGAAGGGGCTGTTGCTACCAGTTACCTCAGTTACAATATTGGTATTGGCATATTGGCATTGGTGTCCGTTTACTGGTGCCCTGACTAGGTACAGCGAAGAATCGCATGCCCAGTAGCAATTCTACCGCAGTATCCGCAGACCGGTCCCTCAGCTGTGCCATCCTCAGGCCCTATACTGTGACAATCCTATACCCTGCAGCTGCCCCGGTTCATGCCCGCTCACAACACCTGCACTGCGAAGTGACCCTTACGGGTCAGGGCATCGCATAATGGTAACATAACCTTATTATAAGCTGCAGAGTTTCTGCACACACATCTTACTTATGATTTTCATTAGGTTTGGGGAGGGGGGGGGCACCATTTCAGGTTTTGCCTCAGGCAGCAGAAAACCAAGAATCGGCCCTATGTAAACAGATCAGCATTACTAATACCAGAATGTATAAGTAATTGCAGTTACATCCAGTGACTCACAGGGGGTTTCTTCTGTGTTTGGAGTGTGTCACTGTTTATTTCTTCTCCATCCAGTCCATATCACTACATGGAAGAGTAAGTGACGGCAAGAGAGTCAGTAGGGACAATAAGGGAAGGGACGGGAGGAGGTTTAGTAGGGGTAGTGAGGGATGTGACAATAAAAGGGCCACTAGGGATGGTGTGGTATATGACAGGAGGAGGGCCATAGGGACAGTGAGGCAAGTGACAGGAAAAGGGTCAGGAAGGGACAGTGAGCCATGCAACAGGAAGAGGATTAGTACAGAAAGTGAGGCATGTGACAGGAGGAGGGTCAGTAAGGACAGTGAGGCAGTGACAGGAACAGGGGTGATGGCACACATCTTGATATTTACAGAAAACCAGGATACAAGGCATTGTAGGAGTAATAATCCCTTGCATCCCGGTCTATTCTGTGAAAAAAAGTACAATTTTGCATCGCCGTTGTTATTTTTACCAGAGTTCATAACGAATCTGGTTTGTAACGGTTCGGTTCGCTCATCCCTAATTAATATCTTGACTTGACTTGACTTGACTTGATAATATCTTTAATAACTCGACCTGTGCTGGAAAGTTGTGTGAGAGAGGTGCAGTCATGCCGACTGAGTTGCGTGCTAAGGTGTGACTACACTTCCTCTCCCCATGTGACTTTCTTCTACAGCATTTGTAAGGTGTGCTGTGAGTGGGCGAGAAGAGAGCGCAAGAGAAAGAGAAGGGTAAAGATAGGTAGAAAAGAGAAAGAACTCCCATTGGTGCACAGATCCTAAAACAATAACCCTTTAGTTACATCCAGCCGTACAATACCTAGGTACATAATACACATAACAGTGTAAACTTCTACTTTAGACCACAGACTTTTGCAAAGGGTGTAAAGACTAGAAACACCTGTGGTTCGACACCACACTTTGTCCTACTGAGACCAGCTCCTTTCTATTCAGGAGTCTGTCCTGCACTTTGTTGTCGTGTTCCTGGAGTGGGCTAGGGTGTTCCTTGGTGGCTACTAGTGGCTTTAGAATAAGTCTTTCTAGCTGGATCTGTTCACACCTACGACTTAGTCTTAACTGACTTTAGTGTCCCTGACAGGGGTCCTGGCATAAGCCAGGCCCTGGCTTACCTTCTGCAGGGATGGTTTTGTTTTGTGTCCTCTCTCACTGAGAATCTGGGTAAGACTGAACTGCACTTTCTCCACCAGTAACTCCTCCTACAGGGGACTTTTGTGTACCTGTCTGTGAGTGGTGGGGATGAGTGGGTGCAGGAGAAAGACTAAAGAGGATAGGTAGAAGAGAGAGAGCACCTGCTAGTGGTCAGCACATAACACATGGTACACATAAACAATAACCCTTTGCTTCCTTCAGATGTGCACAGAAAGACGTATAACTATCAGAAACACTGACACCTAGTGGGGAAACTATAAAGTACCTCAACCACCACTTAACCTGAGAACTTTTTGACAGGTGCATAAGAGAAGAGAAAAAACACCAGTGGTGGGACACCACAACAGGACCAATGTAAGGAAGAGACAGCACAAGGAACAGGACCAGTGTAAGGATTCAACACCGCTAGGAACAGGACCAGTGGACTCACTCCAGAGCCGTGTGCTTATAAAAGGAAGTGCCCTGATCTTCTTCACTAAAGGGAACTTCACTAGTTGGCTCTCTTTGGGACTAAACACATTGCCAAACAGTCTTTACAAAGGCTGAGCTGCAATGTTCACTGTGGGGTGCAGGTCTGTACCAAAGTGGTAGCTACAAGGTCCTGGCCTGATGCCCCAAAAGGCTTACTGAAGGGATGTAATACAGTGAGGGACATGTACACCTTCTCTTCATACTTGTACACTACCGGCATTTAAGCCCCAGGATCGGGTGTACACTACCACCATATAAGTGCCTATATCAGGTGTACACTACCACTTTATAGGTGCCTATATCAGGTGTACACTACTGCCATATAAGTGCCAGTATTGGGTGTACTCTACGGCCATGTAAGCTGAAGAATTACGTGTATGACACCGCCATATAAGCACCAAAAAATAAGTAAATTATTGCAGTAAGAGGAGAAGTTTTGTGGTCTCGGTGGTCAAATGATGGTGGCTTCTTCAGGATTTCCCTTCTTTTATCTCCATTGCATTGATAGATCTCCTATGAGGGTGAAGCTGTGATTGACGCTTCCCGACTCCAGGTCGCGGTTACGAGGGTGGCTTTTTATGGCAATCGCGCTGGTTTAATTATAATTCCCATAAGACGTTTTCCTCCTTCATTTCCTGCAGACGATCAGAGAGAACGTCCTCAGACAGGAGTGAAGTAAGAGATGGGAGATGTCCTCTGAAGCCTCGACAATTATCTGCCGCCATTACAGGAGCCACAAAGCCTTCAACTCCGTGGAATATATTATGTGCAACAATGGAGTCTGACATGAAGATGGACTGAAGTGTCAAAGAAGAGGCGGAGACGGGAGAAGAGACGTCGCGCACAAAGGCCACAATTCTGAGAGCGCCTTAAATTAGATGTGAATACAAAAAGTTACAAAGACAGCGAAAACGACAAATTTACATCCGTAACGCTCTCGGTGGGGGGAAGGCTCTGAGATAACGAGAGATGGAAGATTGTACTTAACCCTTACCGCTAATAAACTAGAATTCAGTAGGCAACTTTATGACTTCAAACTCTGTCCCCTGTCATCTTTCACTTCCTCCAGACTCCTCTACCCTCTAGACTCCACTCTTGTCTTCCTCCAGCACCCTCCCGGCTCCTCTGTCCTCCACCCTCCAGACTCTTCTGTCTTCCGCCCCGGCCATTCAGGTTCTTCTGTCGTCCTCCTCTTCTGCCCTCCAGACTCTTCTGTCCTCCCCTGCCCCCTAGACTCCTTGTTCCTCCTCCTTAACCCTCTGCCCTCCAGACTCTATGGTCCTCTTCCTCCACCCTTCAGATTCTTCTGTCCTTCTCCCCTGCCCACAAGACTCCTCATTTCTTCTCCTTGACCCTCTGCAATTCAGACTCTGGTCCTACTCCACTGCCCTTCAAACTCTTCTGTCCTCCTCCTCCACCCTCCAGATTTGTTTTTCCTCCTTGACCCTCTGCCCTTCAGACTCTTTGGTTCTACTCTTGCCCCCTCCACCCTCAAGACTCCTTGGTTCTCTTTCTCCACCCTCCAGACTCCTTGGTCATTCTGTGGTGCACTGCTGTGAGGCACGACTGGTCACTGCCAGATGGTACTGTGTGACGCCACTACTGTGGTGGTTGGTTGAGATATAGCTCAGCCAGATGTTGTACTGTCATGACGCCAGTGCCAGGTGGGCACACAGGTATGGAGGCACACCTGTTTTTAGTTTAGAGTGGCGAGCTGTACCCTTTCCCCTGTGGTCGGTGACCTGCCAGGTTGTGAGAGGGTCCCTTGGGTGCTTATCACGGTGGTCCAGAGTGGAGTTGTGACCCACCCGGACTATTGGTACTGCCACCCACAGAAAGGGGAGATGACCCAAGGAAGGTGCAATTACTGTGTCGGTGTTTAAGTAATAATGACTAAGTCCTGTTACCATAAATAAACTCTTCTTTACTTTAGGAGTACTTGATACAGTAGTATGCATTAGACTTGTGACTTGACAATATACTTTGGACTTGACTGACAAGACTTGTGCTGAGAGCTTTAGAAGTAGTACAGCCACACTGGCTTAGTTGTGTGCTGAGAAGTAGAGTGAATAGTGAGAATGCTTGTGCCTGTGTTTTGACTTCTTGTCTTTGCACCACCTATTTCCCCCCAGTGTCGGGTGACCTGTCCTATGAGGGTGACACAAGCCCCAGACCTTGTTACCCGGGTTGAGCAGAGTGGCCAAGGTTTCCTGGTTACACCTGCGCTGGGAGATACAGTAAGTAGGCTTCTAGCAACTTTGCTCTATCCGGATCAGTTTCTCTTGCTTCAGGATACTGTCCTGCACCTTCAGGCTGGTTCTTGGCGTGGTCTAGGATGATCTCTGACTTTGTCCCCTCTGTGAGCGTTTAGCACTGCATAGTGAGTAGAAGTGCTGCTTTCAAGAAAAGAGTGTTCGTGCTTCCCATGTGTGTCTGTCCACTATCATACTGCAGACTACACTGCACTGGACTTCTCCTCTAACAGGGGACCTGGCGTAAGCCAGGGCCCAACTTGACTGCTGTAGGGATCATTCTGGATTGTGTCCTCTCTGTACAGGAACCAGACTAAGACTTACTAATTTGTGACTACACTTCCTCTCCCCATGTGACAACTTCCTACAGGGTATGTAATACCTGCTGTGAGTGGGTGAGAAGAGAGTGCAAAAAAAGAAAGAGAACAGCGATAGGTGGAGAAGAGAAAAGATTTATCCAGATCATTGGTGCACAAATCACAAACAACAATAACCTCTTGAGTACTACAGCTATGCAATACATAGGTACAAAACATACATACTAGCAACATCTAGTGGCAAAACTTAGGTACTACTTCATTACCACTTTTACTTAGAGTACAGGCTTTTGCTAGGAGTGTATAATCTAGTAACACCCGTGGTGGGACCCCACACTTCTCCTTGGCCCTTTGTGCTCCAGAGTTTTTAGTCACTCTCCTTGGCCCTCCGCCCTCAAGATTTCCTCTTCCTTGGCCTTCCAGACCCCTTGGTCCTTGCCCTCCCCCTCCAGACCTCTCTTTCCTCCTCCAGACCCCTCAGTCCTTGCCCTCCCCCCGCCAGACTCCTCTATCCTCCTTTGGACTGCTCTCTCCTCCAGAACCACACTCTGGGTTATAATAGTTTTCGGATCTCTATATATAATATAACAGAGACTGGGGGGTGTAGGGGTGCAATGGTGTTTTATGAGTGCACACTTAGTTATGCCCTCCCCCCATGTCTCCTTCCTGACAAATCAGATTATGTAGTTACTTTAGTTTAAAGGGGGTCCTAAGTTTATAGAGGATCCTCTTGGGATGTCTGAAGCTTTTTAGAGCCTGGAATTTTCTAACCACGTACATGCTCCCCACTATCTGTCGGAGACTATAAGGGGCACCTCAAACCTTGTGGTGGATGTGCATTGACTGAGAGCCTGTATGTAGCATTGAGGTTCCTGCCCCAGGGGGTGACACAGGGCTGTGGCGCAGATAGTTAATAGCCCCCCACTTCCTATAAGTAAGGGGTGTAAAGTTGAGTACACAGGCCCTGTGAAGAGCAATGAACGTCGGTAAATCGCAACCACCAAGTCGTCAGAACCAAGGGTTTAATATCCAACCTCCCCTGCAGTTATTCTGCAGCATCAAAGGGCGCGGCGCCTCCTGGCAGCGCAGCGTTCAGAAGTGGCGAGCGCCTGGCGTCTGATAGCGGCTCATTACCAGACTTTAAAGATTCCTTTATTGTTTCAAAGGCAGCATGTAAATTTTTAATCAGAGCGGACGGCGCAGCCTCTGTTACTGACAGGAATCGCTTAGTTTTCTGAAGAAGCAGAACACCGTAATCCCAGGCAGGCGTGCGATATCTGGTCTTATCTTGCTCTACTTAGAGGGAGACGAACTGTATGTTTCATGGATGTACTTACAGCAGCATTATGGGGTCTGGCATCTAGTGGGCCCAGCTGACATATACTGTAGATAAATGTCTGTATCTCCTAATTACTGCTTTTACTGTGAAGAATCCTTCGAATATGTTCTTTACAGGACTTCTGCCCTTACTATAAAGAATTTTTTTTACAATATCTACCATCACTGGTCCTTGTTAAAAATGTATTTCTTAGTATTACCATTCTCACTATTAAGAATTCTTGTTTAAGCCTATATTGCTTTTACTGTAAATAATCCTTTATATATGTTGTTTACAGGACTGCTGTCCTTACTATAAAGAATTCTTTACACTATCCACAATCACCAGTCTTTTAAACAGGTAGTATTTCTGCCCTTAGTATCAAGAGTTCATTACAGTATCTGTCATTAGGTCCTTGTGGATGGATAGTTCCAAGCATTACTGCTTTAACTATTAAGAATCTTTGTTTGAGCATATGCTGCTTTTACTGTGAAAAATTATTGCCCATATAAAGTTTGCACTGATCTAGTACATTTTTTCTTTACAGTACTGCTGCGCTTACTAAGATCTCCTTACAATAGCCACCATTGCTGGGTCTTGCAGGTATGTTTCAGTATTACTGCTTAACTGTTAAGAATCCTTATTTGAGCCAAAACACTATTATTTCTATTTGTCATTGATTCTTAATCCCCTGTATTACTTCACCTACTTTCAGGAATTGTTTTTTGTTGTTGTTGTTGTTGTTGTTTTCAAATAATATTCATCCCTGTTGAGGCATTTAGCTCACTGTGTTGCTGCTCTTACTGTAGAGAATATTATAAAATCTCTGCTTAATAGTTGACAATTTGGTGTCTTTTCTAGGGACCTTTGATGAAACAAATTATCCTGTGTTGTATGGGACTTAATATATAAGTAGAAAGTAGAGTGGTTGCTGAAAATTCTGTGTTGAAAAATGAAAATATTCTTCATAGTAAGAGCAGTGCTGGGAATACATGGTGATAAGACAAAAATGACCAAATTGATTTAAAAAAAATTACCAAAGGCATTGGTCAAAAGGAGTCAGAACATGCTGTAAAGGCAGGCTTGGTAGTAATGCTTTTACTTTTTTTTTCTCTACAATATTTCTGGTATCACTGCTCTCTGGTAGGAAATGTCTTTGGTTTCAGTTAAATTATGAGACCCTGGATTCTCAGCTACAGAGCAGAGTACGTTTAACTATCCTTTAACCCCTTATTCTACCGCCATATCATACCAGAATACTACCGCCATATATTATATATTATTCTATGATAATAGTGCCATATTGTACCATAATAATACTGCCATATCATATCATGATAATAGTGCCATATCATACCATGATAATACCTCTATATCATTCTATGATAATAGTGCCATATTATAGCAGAATAATACCGCCATATTATACCATGTAATCTAACCAAGTCATACCAGAATAATCCTGCCATATCATACCAATGTAATCCGACCATATCATGGAAGAATAATACTGTCATTTCGTAGGAGAATAATACAGCTAAATCATAAAATGATAATAGTGCCACATCACACCATAATGATACCACCATATCATACCATGATATTAGTGCCATATCATACCAGAATAATATCGCCATATCATACCATGTAGTCTAACCGTATTATACTAGAATAATACCATCATATCGTGCTAAAATAATGTTGCCATATCGTACTAAAATAATGGTGCCATATAGCTAGATAATGCCTGGGCAACAAGCTTACTGTTTCCATGCCACAAAGTACCGACATATCATACTAAAACAATACCGCCATATAATCATATCCAAATACCACTTTGGAAAATTTGTGTGTAGGGCGATAGTGGAGGCAGCGGCTAGCGGACAACCCCTAAGGTCACTGTATGGCAGTATGTGGCCTATTAAGACTTCACCGTCCACACTGCAGCAGCAATGAGTTAAAGATGTTGTCTGCGTTCTGGTTTTTCCTCGCACCTTTTTTTTCCCCTTCCAGTTGTGGCACCTCCCGCTACATGTGTGAGAACGCAGCTCAACAGCGAACTAACAACCGCTGCGCCGCTCTCATCTCGCGGCCTTTCATCCTGCTCCGGGATGTAATGATGTTAGGATATAATCAGCCTTCAATGTCAGCCCCTCCCTGTGCGCGCAGCGGCTGCCGGACCGCGGGGAACCTTTGACGTTTACTCATAAACAAACTCGGCAAAGGTCTGAAGCCGACGCATAATAAGATCCCGAAATCTGCAAATGACGCGTTCTGCGGCGGTCGTCACCCGCACAGAGAGGCTCGGTTATCATTAACCCTTCGATGACAGACAAAAAACATGGATGTTTTTGTGTTGGCTACGCGGGCCGTCCGAATAAAGCGACGACGCGGTTAATCCCCATAAAGCGCAGCACAGGCAGGCGCACGTTTTAATCGGATTTTGACAGGACATGGGGTCCGACTTAATGGGATCTAAGAGATAATACTTCAGAACATGGCAGTGGGAGGAGGGGCGGCGGTGCAGGGGTTAAAAGCAAAGCCATTGCCACAGTGAAATTCTTCTAAAGATGAAAATTGTCCCCAAGCAAAAAAAAAAAAAAAAAAGCTGGCACAGAAGGGGGACCTGCCCCGAGGAGAACGCGGCTTTGAAGTGGGACCCCCAGTCGTGTGAGCGCTTTTGAAGGGATCTGCTGTCTCCTTAATGCCGGAGCTTTGATGTGCGAAAGAAGAAGACGAGTTTGTAATTACGAGCAGTGTTTTCCTTCTGTGAACACATAGATATACATGGGGGGAGGGGAGCACAACTCTCATCGGGTGTCGCACACATGGCATCATCCGGCAACATCTGATACTAGTGGTAGTGATAGCTCATATGTGACCGATCACACGGGATCGAGCTTCTTCTAGGTGATACATTGTATGTGACTGGTCTCACGGGATAGAGCTTCTTCTAAGTGATACATTGTATGTGACTGGTCTCACGGGATAGAGCTTCTTCTAAGTGATACATTGTATGTGACTGGTCACACGGGATAGAGCTTCTTCTAGGTGATACATTGTATGTGACTGGTCTCATGGGATAGAGCTTCTTCTAAGTGATACATTGTATGTGACTGGTCACACGGGATAGAGCTTCTTCTAAGTGATACCTTGTATGTGAAGGTCAAACAGGATAGAGCGTTTTCTAGGTGATACCTCGTATGTGACTGGTCACATGGGATAGAGCTTCTTCTAGGTGATACCTTGTCTTTGACTGGTCATACCGGATAGAGCTTCTTCTAGGTGATACATTGTATGTGACTAGTCTCATGGAATAGAGCTTCTTCCAGTTCCAGGTGATACCTCATATGTGACTGATCACGCGGGATAGAGCTTGTTCTAGGGGATAAATTGTGGCCGATCACATGGGATAGAGCTTCTTCAAGGTGATACCTCATATGTGACTGATCACACGGGATCGAGCTTCTTCTAGGTGATACATCATATGTGACCAATTACGCAGGATAGAGCTTCTTCTAGGTAATACCTCGTATGTGACTGGTTACACAAGATAGAATTTCTTCTAGGTGATACCTTGTATGTGACTGGTCACATGAGATAGAGCTTTTTCTGGGTGATACCTCTTATCTGACTGGTCACACAAGATAAAGCTTCTTCTAGGTAATAGATTGTGAGTGTGACCAATCACATGGGATCAAGCTTCTTCTAGGTGATACATTATATGTGACCAATTACGCAGGATAGAGCTTCTTCTGGGTAATACCTTATATATTACCGATCACACGGGATAGAGCTTCTTCTACGTGATACTTTGTATATGACCAATCACACCGAATAGAGCTTCTTCTGGGTGATACCTCGTATGTGACTGATCACATGGGATCGAGCTTCTTCTGGGTAATACCTCGTATGTGACTGGTCACATGGGATCGAGCTTCTTCTAGGTGATAAATCGTATGTGACTGATCACATGGATCGAGCTTCTTCTGGGTAATACCTCGTATGTGACTGGTCACATGGGATCGAGCTTCTTCTAGGTGATACCTCGTATGTGACTGATCACATGGATCGAGCTTCTTCTGGGTGATACCTCGTATGTGACTGGTCACATGGGATCGAGCTTCTTCTAGGTGATACCTCGTATGTGACTGATCACATGGATCGAGCTTCTTCTGGGTGATACCTCGTATGTGACTGGTCACATGGGATCGAGCTTCTTTTAGGTGATACCTCGTATGTGACTGATCACATGGATCGAGCTTCTTCTGGGTGATACCTCGTATGTGACTGGTCACATGGGATCGAGCTTCTTCTAGGTGATACCTCGTATGTGACTGATCACATGGATCGAGCTTCTTCTGGGTGATACCTCGTATGTGACTGGTCACATGGGATCGAGCTTCTTCTGGATAATACCTCGTATGTGACTGGTCACATGGGATCGAGCTTCTTCTAGGTGATACCTCGTATGTGACTGATCACATGGGATCGAGCTTCTTCTAGGTGATACCTTGTATGTGACTGGTCACATGGGATCAACCTTTTTCTGGGTGATACTTTGTATGTGACTGGTCACATGGGATCGACCTTTTTCTGGGTGATACTTTGTATGTGACTGGTCACATGGGATCAAGCTTTTTCTGGGTGATACCTCATATGTGACTGATCACGTGGGATAGGGCTGCCCTTCATTCTGTATTCACTATATGCTACATCTATTAACCCTGGGGTTACTATACTTTACACCCTTTACCGCTACTCCCCCTTAGTTTTTCTGCACTGTCCCTTTAAGACTCCTACTTTTGGGTTCTTATCTGGCTGAAGTTGCAGAAGAACATTATACTGGAATATAGGAGAAAACTCATCTCCTGTAATGTAAGTGTCAGCGCCCGGCAGGAGCCTGTAAGGCCCGCGGTGCGGAGAACGGTGATTGATGTGCGCCTGACACCTGGAGCTGCCGGGGTTCTGAGACGGTGACAAACAAAAACCCAGCATCCCCTCCCCCGCTCACATCAAAGCAACGCAGCCTATTTCTACATGAAGTACAATGCTGGTCACCCCCTGCCCCCTCCAGGGCCACACAGCATGGAGGGGGCTCTAGAACTCCAGTGTCGCCCCCTTTACTCCATAACCCACCTGCTGCATCACTTTCCCTATACATGGCACAACTCCTAACAGCTACCAAACACACCCTGTACTGTACCCCAGAGCTGCACTCACTGTTCTGCAGGTGTGTCCTCTGCAGATGATTACTCCCCTGTGCTCTGCAGACTGTCGCTCTCAGGCTGGTGATTCCTCTTTGTATGTATGAGGTGATTAGGATGTAAATGGGGGCGCCCCGGGGAGTGGGGCTATAAGGAGACGTATACATTAGAATATGTAGCGGGGGGATCACACAGACATCTGAGGCTCCTGGCCCTTTCTTCCCTCGCACATATGTTCCTCATTTCTCGATGTCATTTCAAAGACCGGAATATATTCCATTCATCACCGGACCCCGCTGAGGAGGAGGCACAATGGAAGCTCAAGATTTACATCTCTGCCTCTTCTGTCTCCTCATTTTCCGGCTGTAAATTTGTAAACTCAGACAATTGGGGTACAAGATACTGACACGCTGACACTTGGGGTACAGTATAATGACACTTGGGGTACAGGATAATGACACTTGGGGTACAGGATGATGACACTTGGGGTACAGGATAGTGACATGCTGACACTTGGGGTGCAGGATAATGACACTTGGCGTACAGGATAGTGACACTGACATTTGGGGTACAGGATAATGACACTTAGGGTACAGCATAGTGACACTGACATTTGGGGTACAGGATAATGACACTTGGGGTACAGGATAGTGACACTGACATTTGGGGTACAGGATGATGACACTTGGGGTACAGGATGATGACACTTGGGGTACAGGATAGTGACACTGACATTTGGGGTACAGGATGATGACACTTGAGGTACAGGATAGTGACACTTGGGGTACAGGATAGTGACACTTGGGGTACAGGATAAGGACACGCTGACACTTGGGGTACAGGATAATGACACTTGGGGTACAGGATAATGACACTTGGGGTACAGGATAATGACACTTGGGGTACAGGATAGTGACACGCTGACACTTAGGGTACAGGATAATGATACACTGACACTTGGGGTACAGGATAGTGACACTTGGGGTACAGGATAATGACACACTGACACGGGGTACAGGATAATCACATGCTGACACTTGGGGTACAGGATAATGACACACTGACACTTGGGGTACAGGATAGTGACACTTGGGGCACAGGACAATGACACACTGACACTTGGGGTACAGGATAGTGACACTTGGGGTACAGGATAATGACACTGACACTTGGGGTACAGGATAATGACACTTGGGGTACAGGATAATGACACTTGGGGTACAGGATAATGACACGCTGACACTTGGGGTACAGGATAGTGACACTTGGGGTACAGGATAATGACACACTGACACTTGGGGTACAGGATAATGACACACTGAAACTTGGGGTACAGGATATGCTACACTTAGATGGCCGGAGAGGTCACTGTACATCTTTGCTATTCCCTTTGGATGCAGTACCAGACCCAGCCTGTGGAAGGACGTGGCGCTGTGTTCTGTATTGAAGGCTGGCAGGGCACTCTGTGAGTTGTAACACGTGAAACGCTGCAGCTGGGGAGCAGTGCAGGTGTAAGATCCACAGCCCTTGGGGGCCCCTGTGGCCCCTGCCCTGTAGCGACTGTCTTTCTCTTCTACAGTATAATAGCTCTGTTGTCTCCTTGTTGTAGAGGACACAAGTGATGGTTTAAGAGTTATCTGTGATCAAAGTGTGCGTGTCTCCGCCATAAGTGACAGCGTTGTGCTGGACAGCCGCCTCATCCATAACTAATAACATTACCAGGCGGAACATCAGAGGGACGTGTAGTCATTAGAATCCATGACGCCTAATACTACATGAAGGGGGGGGGGGATATAAGTGCACTACACAAACCATAATACTCCTACTACAACCCCCAGCATACCGGCCTGCTGTCTAACAGCTCGACCTTCCACCCTATATGTTATAGTTTATTCAGGGCCGATTCTAGCTTTTCTGCTGCCTGAGGCGAAAATTTAAATGGCGCCCCCCCCCCCCCCCCCCCCCCAAGAACAACAAGTCTTTCTTGTGTCATTGTTGACCGTAGATATGACGTAATAAGCGGAGCTCTTACACCAAAACACTCTTAAAACCAAGTTACTCTTAAACCAAGGTACCACTGTGTATATATATATATCAGCAGTAAATATACCAAATGCATAACCACACCACAGCAGTGAATATAACCATGTGGTACATGGTTATATTCACCAAGTGCAAATTCGTTGCGCTGGCTACAGGGCACAGCTCTATGAGGTTTGCTGTACTTCTGCTGAATGCCTCAAGCAAAGAGCAAAAGGTGGCACCAGATTTTGACACACAGCCTGGATTGTCTGGCAAAATCTACTGGTGTTGCAAATCGTCACATTTGTCCATTTACACAGAAAGATTATCTGACAGATTATCTGCCAAAGATTTGAAGCCAAAGCCAGGAATGGATTTAAAAAGAGGAAAAATTTCAGGTTTTCCTATATGACCTGACTTCTACTTATAGTCTGTTTCTGGCTTTGGCTTCAAATCTTTGGCAGATAGTCTTTCTGTGTAAATGACCCCTTAGGGTCCATTTACACAGAAAGATTATCTGACAAAGATTTGAAGCCAAAGCCAGAAACAGACTATAAACAGGGAACAGGTAATAAAGGAAAGCTTGCGATTTTTTTCCTCTTTTCAAATCCATTCCTGGCTTTGGCTTCAAATCTTTGGCAGATAATCTGTCAGATAATCTTTCTGTGTAAATGGACCCTTAGGGACTGATAAAGGTGGACCAAGGGCAGGTAAGTATCATTTTATTTTGTTTACATTTTTTAATACTTTCATTCTGCACTACTTCAGATAGAAGATTCTTACTTTTAATGAAAAAGGGTCAACAAGGGTTCTTGGGGGTATTTTATTTCAATAAAGAGCTTTGCTAAATTGTTTTTCTTCTTACTTATGTTTGGCTTAGTAGTGGAAGCCGCCTAATAGATGGCATCCATTAGTAAGCTAGGGCTTTGTGTTGGCTATTATAAGCGCTGACACTAACCCCCATGCTTATTACCTTTAGTACCTACTGTCACCAGGGGTACTTGGAAGAACCAGATACTGTCTGGCCTGGAACGCCAGAAAATGATGATCCAGGACTAGGCAGCAACAGGCTGGCGTTATTAGGCTGGCAATAACTAAAATAAATGGCGCTTGCCTCTGATAGTGTCAGGCTGCTGCTGCTTGGTTTTGTATCTGTCTGGTTATGGAAAATAGGGGAGACCCTATCCATTAGTTTATTAAATAAATAAAATGTGTGGGGTCCCCCTCATTTTCCATAACCAACCAAGCTGCAGCAGCCTGACACTATCAGGAAGGCAGGGGCCATTTATGTTTGGACACTGCTACCCTGATAGTGTCAGGATGCTGTTGGCTGGTTCTGTATCTGACTGGTTATGGAAACTGAAGGGGCGAAAGCATGCATTAGTTTATCAAATAAGTAAATAAAAATACATAGGGTCCCCTTCATTTTCCATAACCAGCCAGATACAAAATCAAGCAGCAGCAACCTGACGCTATCAGTGTGGCAGGGGCCATTTATTTTGGCCATTGTCACCATGATAGTGTCAGGCTACTGTTGCTTGGTTCTGTATCTGACTGGTTATAGAAAATAAGGGGGCCCATGAATGTTTTATTAAATAAATAAATAAATCGGAAAAAAAATGCGTGGGGTCCCCCTCATTTTCCATAACCAGCCAGATACAAAACCAAGCAACAGCAGCCGGACGCTATCAGGGTGGCAGGGGCCATTTATTTTGGCCACTGCCAACCTAATAACACCAGCCTGCTGCCGCCCAGTCCAGGAGCGCCATTTTCTGGTGCTCCAGGCCTGACGGTATCTGGCTCTTCCCGGTACCCCTGGTGGCGGTGGGTACCGAGGTAATAAGCGTGGGGGGTTAGTGTTAGCCCTTTTACTGGCTAACGCTAAGCCTGGCTTAGTAATGGACGCCATCTATTAGATGGCTTCCACTACCAAGCCAAAAATAAGTAAAAAAAAAAAAAAAAAAACAATTTCAAAAAGCTCTTTATTGAAATAAAACTCCCCAGAGACACCTCGTTGACCCTTTTATTAAATAAAAAATGTAAAAATCTTCTTTCGAAGTAGTCCAGTCTGTACCTGTTAAAAAAAAAAAAAAAAAAAAAAAAGAAGTGAAAAAGCAGCAAACAAAGGCCCTGGCAGCATTAAGTCTATTGTCATTATGAGGAGGTCTCTGCAGAGGCCCTGACCACCTCAATGCAGAGACCTCCTCATAATGACAATAGACTGCCAACCCGGAAAAAACTAACAGATCCCCCCACAACCCACCCCCGCACCTCTGCAAGCCGCCCGCCACCCATCCAAACCCCTTCCCACCCCAGGAACTTACCAAGTCGCACGGCAACCTCTCCTCCGCAGACGAAGACCCGAACTGCACTTCTTCTTCCTGGACACGTCTCGTGACCTCAGCTGCGTAGCGCCGCGGCGGACGTCCGTGGCGCAGGCACTTAACCAATCAGAAGAAGGAAGCCGGGTCACGTGACGGGTGACAACCAATCAGAAGAAGGAAGCCGGGTCACGTGACGGGTGACGTCGGAATGGCCGGCCCGACGGTACGACGAGGAGACGCCGGTGGTGACCGTGAGCAGCGCGACTCGCGAGGTCTGGTGAGCCTGTGCTGTGGCTGTCATTTTAGCTAAGTTAAACTTAGCTAAAATGACAGCGGCGGGGAAAATCTTGCCGCCCCCTGCAGGGGCGCAAAATCTGCCGCCTGAGGCGGAATACTCATTCCGCCTCATGGCAGAAGCGGGCCTGAGTTTATTTCCATACATACTGCCCCCATGCAGATCTGCACCATGCTGTAAGGACAGGCAGCAATGTTTGGAGCTATGTCACTAATAGCACTATATGGCACTATTATATGCCACTATGTTACTATTAGCACTATATTACAGTATTATATGCCACTTTGTTACTATTAGCACTATGTGGCAGTATTATATGCCACTATGTTACTATTAGCACTATATTACAGTATTATATGCCACTTTGTTACTATTAGCACTATGTGGCAGTATTATATGCCACTATGTTACTATTAGCACTATATTACAGTATTATATGCCACTTTGTTACTATTAGCACTATATTACAGTATTATATGCCACTTTGTTACTATTAGCACTATGTGGCAGTATTATATGTCACTATGGTACTAAGGTGGGATGCACACTCTAAATATAATACTGCTATATACTACACCCTGAGAAGGTAATACTGCCACACAATGCACGCTGTGAATATAATACTTCCACATACTGCACTCTGTAAATATGCACCTGATATGCAACGTACTGTTTTCCCCACACAGTTAAGGTCCCCATACACCTTATATTTTTGTCCCTTGATTCTATTCTCTTGAACCCCTATGTTTCTATTAGCACTAAATGGCAGTATTATTTGGTTTGGGCATTATGTTACGGTTACCACTAAATGGCAGTATTATATTGGCACTTTGTTAGTATTAGCACTATATGGCAGTATTATATTGGCACTTTGTTACTATTAGCACTATATGGCAGTATAATAAAGGGTGATCTCTGCTAGAAGGGATGTCAGGTGAAGCCAAAATGGCCAACATGAGAGCATGGCGCTGACCATAGCAGTGTGACTCTTCCCTCTGGTTGCAGTATTTGTGGCGGTTCAGGGGCGCGGGTTAATTATAGCGCTGTTGAGCTTTTTATAAGTGGAGAGGAAATATTTGCTTTTTTCCCCCAGTTACTTTTAAAAGAAGATACAGAAGCGTCTTTCATGTGCCGTTAAACAAGCGTCTGTCACACTCGCCAAGACACAACAGACGGCAGGACGGAGGTAGGAGGGGCCTAGCGGCTGATAACGATGCTAAGAAGCAGCGAACAGGCGACGGCCTCAAGCTGCCTCCAACACATTCATCTTTCCAGGAGAAGATCCTGCGCTCAGTGTGATCCATTTTAATAGCTGGAATATAATATGCAACATCACGTCAGGGCTGAAGCCTTTGATGGCGCAACTTCAAAACCGCCTTTTATTGCACCGCACGGTTGATGTCCGTTTACTGACCCATTACAGTCCGACCTCATCAGACTCAATTAATAAAACCCCTCCGAACACACGATGAAAACTCTAAATGAATCTATCGATTTTCGCTCTTCCTTTGAGCAGCGCCGGCGCCTGCGGCGTCCTCGGCTCTGGGACGCAGCGCGGGGGTTTCTGAACTCTGTGTGACGTTGACGCCTTCAGTGGAAAGTGAAAGTTTTACTGATCTACTTAGGAAATTGCCAGAGAAAGTCTCCACTTCACTGCTAATGAATGGAAGAGAGAAAAGCGCGGGAGGCGGCCATAGCTTAATGTCCTTGTGGTCACATGACACACCTGTCTCCTCATAGGTCATAATGGCATCAACTGTGACCGGACTGCATTGATTGGGCTCATTCACACTGCTGTCTGTGGGAGGAGGAGAAACACTGACAGTGATCACAGGCTGCACTGCTGTCTATGGGAGGAGGAGAAACACTGACAGTGATCACAGGCTGCACTGCTGTCTATGGGAGGAGGAGAAAAACTGACAGTGATCACAGGCTGCACTGCTGTCTATGGGAGGAGAAACACTGACAGTGATCACAGGCTGCACTGCTGTCTATGGGAGGAGGAGAAACACTGACAGTGATCACAGGCTGCACTGCTGTCTATGGGAGGAGGAGAAACACTGACAGTGATCACAGGCTGCACTGCTGTCTATGGGGGAGGAGAAACACTGACAGTGATCACAGGCTGCACTGCTGTCTATGGGAGGAGGAGAAACACTGACAGTGATCACAGGCTGCACTGCTGTCTATGGGAGGAGGAGAAACACTGACAGTGATCACAGGCTGCACTGCTGTCTATGGGGGAGGAGAAACACTGACAGTGATCACAGGCTGCACTGCTGTCTATGGGAGGAGGAGAAACACTGACAGTGATCACAGGCTGCACTGCTGTCTATGGGGGGGAGAAGAAACACTGACAGTGATCACAGGCTGCACTGCTGTCTATAGGGGGAGGAGGAGAAACACTAACAGTGATCACAGGCTGCACTGCTGTCTATGGGAGGAGGAGAAACACAGTGATCACAGGCTGCACTGCTGTCTATGGGAGGAGGAGAAACACAGTGATCACAGGCTGCACTGCTGTCTATGGGAGGAGAAGAAACACTAACAGTGATCACAGGCTGCACTGCTGTCTATGGGAGGAGAAACACTGACAGTGATCACAGGCTGCACTGCTGTCTATGGGAGGAGGAGAAACACAGTGATCACAGGCTGCACTGCTGTCTATGGGAGGAGGAGAAACACAGTGATCACAGGCTGCACTGCTGTCTATGGGAGGAGGAGAAACACAGTGATCACAGGCTGCACTGCTGTTTATAGGGAGAGGAGAAACACTAATAGCGATCACAGGCTGCACTGCTGTCTATAGGGGGAGGAGAAACACTGACAGTGATCACAGGCTGCACTGCTGTCTATGGGAGGAGGAGAAACACTGACAGTGATCACAGGCTGCACTGCTGTCTATGGAGGAGAAATACTGAGTGATCACAGGCTGCACTGCTGTCTATGGGAGGAGAAACACTGACAGTGATTACAGGCTGCCCTGCTGTCTATAGGGGAGGAGGAGAAACACTAACAGTGATCACAGGCTGCACTGCTGTCTATAGGGGGAGGAGGAGAAACACTGACAGTGATCACAGGCTGCACTGCTGTCTATAGGAGGAGGAGAGACACTGACAGTGATCACAGGCTGCACTGCTGTCTATGGGAAGAGGAGAAACAATAACAGTGATCACAGGCTGCACTGCTGTCTATAGAAGAGGAGGAGGAGAAACTAATAGTGATCACAGGCTGCACTGCTGTCTATGGGAGGAGGAGAAACACAGTGATCACAGGCTGCACTGCTGTCTATGGGAGGAGAAACGCTACAGTGATCACAGCCAGCACTGCTGTCTATGGGAGGAGAAGAAACACTAACAGTGATCACAGGCTGCACTGCTGTCTATAAGAGGAGGAGAAACACCAACAGTGATCACAGGCTGCACTGCTGTCTATAAGAGGAGGAGAAACACCAACAGTGATCACAGGCTGCACTGCTGTCTATGGGAGGAGGAGAAACACTGACAGTGATCCCAGGCTGCACTGCTGTCTATAGGAGGAGGAGAGACACTAACAGTGATCACCGGCTGCACTGCTGTCTATGGGAGGAGAGACACTGACAGTGATCACAGGCTGCACTGCTGTCTATGGGAGGAGGAGAAACACTGACAGTGATCACAGGCTGCACTGCTGTCTATGGGAAGAGGAGAAACAATAACAGTGATCACAGGCTGCACTACTGTCTATGGGAGGAGAAACACTGACAGTGATCACAGGCTGCACTGCTGTCTATGGGAGGAGGAGAAACACTAACAGTGATCACAGGCTGCACTGCTGTCTATGGGAGGAGGAGAAACACAGTGATCACAGGCTGCACTGCTGTCTATGGGAGGAGAAACACTGACAGTGATCACAGGCTGCACTGCTGTCTATGGGAGGAGGAGAAACACTAACAGTGATCACAGGCTGCACTGCTGTCTATGGGAGGAGGAGAAACACAGTGATCACAGGCTGCACTGCTGTCTATGGGAGGAGGAGAAACACATTGATCACAGGCTGCACTGCTGTCTATGGGAGGAGGAGAAACACAGTGATCACAAGCTGCACTGCTGTCTATGGGAGGAGGAGAAACACAGTGATCACAGGCTGCACTGCTGTCTATGGGAGGAGGAGAAACACTGACAGTGATCACAGGCTGCACTGCTGTCTATGGGAGAAGGAGAAACACTGACAGTGATCACAGGCTGCACTGCTGTCTATGGGAGGAGGAGAAACACTGACAGTGATCACAGGCTGCACTGCTGTCTATGGGAGGAGGAGAAACACTGACAGTGATCACAGGCTGCACTGCTGTCTATGGGAGGAGGAGAAACACAGTGATCACAGGCTGCACTGCTGTCTATGGGAGGAGGAGAAACACTAACAGTGATCACAGGCTGCACTGCTGTCTATGGGAGGAGAAACAGTGATCACAGGCTGCACTACTGTCTATGGGAGGAGAGACACTGACAGTGATAACAGGCTGCACTGCTGTCTATGGGAGGAGGAGAAACACTGACAGTGATCACAGACTGCACTGCTGTCTATGGGAGGAGGAGAAACACTGGCAGTGATCACAGGCTGCACTGCTGTCTATAGAAGGAGGAGAAACACTGACAGTGATCACAGGCTGCACTGCTGTCTATGGAGGAGGAGAACACTGTTTGGCTATGTTCACACAACATATGTTTTCGTAAAACCACGGTCGTTGTACAACGGCCGTGATTATTGCAAAAATATACATTGCCTTGCTGTCTATGGGATCCCGGCTAGAGTGTATACACATAGTATACGCTCTGGCCGGGATCCCTAGCGGCGCCGCAAACAACTGACATACCAGTTTTCTGCTGCCACTATTCATTGAATAGAAAACCATACGCTCTATAGTGTGCAGTGGAGAGTTCTGATGCGGGATGCAGTACAGGCCGGGATGATCTTTTCTGAGACTGTATATATAGACAGCGCACAGTACCACTTCTCCTGTCCTGTATACTGGGTGTAATCCTCAGTATATATAGACAGCGCACAGTACCACTTCTCCTGTCCTGTATACTGGGTGTAATCCTCTGTATATATAGACAGCGCACAGTACCACTTCTCCTGTCCTGTATGCTGGGTGTAATCCTCAGTATCTGCTCTTATTCTGTATATATGGACAGCGCACAGTACCACTTCTCCTGTCCTGTATACTGGGTGTAATCCTCAGTATATATGATACTGACAGTGCACAGTACCACTTCTCCTGTCCTGTATGCTGGGTGTAATCTTCTGTATATATGGACAGCGCACAGCACCACTTCTCCTGTCCTGTATACTGGGTGTAATCCTCTGTATATATGGACAGTGCACAGTACCACTTCTCCTGTCCTGTATGCTGGGTATAATCCTCAGTATCTGCTCTTATTCTGTATATATGTACACTGCACAGTACCACTTCTCCTGTCCTGTATACTGGGTGTAATCCTCAGTATCTGCTCTTATTCTGTATATATGGACAGTGCACAGTATCTGCTCTTATTCTGTATATATGGACAGTGCACAGTACCACTTCTCCTGTCCTGTATACTGGGTGTAATCCTCAGTATCTGCTCTTATTCTGTTTATAATGGACAGCGCACAGTACCACTTCTCCTGTCCTGTATACTGGGTGTAATCCTCAGTATCTGCTCTTATTCTGTATATATGTACACTGCACAGTACCACTTCTCCTGTCCTGTATACTGGGTGTAATCCTCAGTATATATATACAGCGCACAGTACCACTTCTCCTGTCCTGTATACTGGGTGTAATCCTCAGTATCTGCTCTTATTCTGTATATATGTACACTGCACAGTACCACTTCTCCTGTCCTGTATGCTGGGTGTAATCCTCAGTATCTGCTCTTATTCTGTATATATGTACACTGCACAGTACCACTTCTCCTGTCCTGTATACTGGGTGTAATCTTCAGTATCTGCTCTTATTCTGTATATATATGGACAGCGCACAGCACCACTTCTCCTGTCCTGTATACTGGGTGTAATCTTCTGTATATATGGACAGCGCACAGCACCACTTCTCCTGTCCTGTATACTGGGTTTAATCCTCAGTATCTGCTCTTATTCTGTATATATGGACACTGCACAGTACCAATTCTGCCTGCTTGTATCCTGGGTGTAATCCTCAGTATCTACTCTTATTCTGTATATATGGACACTGTACAGTACCACCTCTTGTTCTTTGTATACAGTGCACAGTACAACTTTCTACCTCTTATTTAGACGCAGACACACATGAATTTGAAAAATATAAAACTTTTAATAAATGTTCTCTTTATTACAATCCTTCTGGTCGTTATTCTGTTCTTGCGGTAATATAATTTACAGGGGAGGAGCTCTGCAAGGAGGGCGGGGACATAACACACTAGATATAGTGTAAGCACAGACCTCATTGCTGACAGGGTCATGTGACAAGTGCACCGCCCCCTCCCCTGCATACAGCGCCGCTGCCTCAGCTCTGCCATTCTGTCTGTCAGGGTATGGAAGACATAAGTCACCTTGGTCCCTCGGTGTTGGGGGGGTGAGGGCACTGCGAGCACGTGGGCCTCATTTTGCATATCGGAATGGCATTGGTCAGGTGACGTTGACCGTAATTTGCTGACCATACTTATTCGTAAGATTTGGCTCACATGTCCTAAAAATGGCAGATAGCAGCGCTCACTTCCTATGCAGGGGGCGGGGCGAGCAAACGCAGCTTTATTGGTAAATCTCTCTATGAAAATAGGAGCTGAATAAATTATGAGTGGGGGTGGGGACTTTTGGAAAATAAATAAAGGGGCGGGTCTGTACAAAAAACAAACAAAAGGCACCAAACGATACAATGGCGAGTGCGCCACACATTTCGCCAAAGTAGTACAAGCAGCATAAAGACGGCCGCGGAACGCAGGCGCATGGCCGGAGCGCTCCGGGGAACATCCAGTCAGTCTGTGGAGGGGACCCATGACGGTGTCCACTGGTATCGTCCTCCTCCGGGTCATGTGGTACTCTCTCCACGTAGAAATAAATATGCCAATAGGCTGGCTCCGCCCACCACAATGCGTCTACTCTCCCTTCTGGTAGATTTTGCAGCGGTGATCACATGACAGCTTAAGGGGGCCCAAGCAGATATCCGCACCATGAGGCTGGTCGGGGGGCGTCATGTGACATGATACGATCTGCGCCAGTCACGGCTGTTCAGTCAATGCGCTCGACCTTCCCAAGGACCCGTCCCTCGTACAGTGGGAGAACGGCGTCATCATGGCAGATCTCCTCAAAGACAGCCCCGCAGTCAAACTCCTGGCTTGCTTTCTTAAAATAATACCTGAAATATAGAAAAAGAGAGGTTAGTGCAAATATGGGCCACAGAGGGCGACAAAATATCCAGCCTGCCTTAAAGGGGGGCTCCAAAAAAAAGCCACAGGGTTATCCAGGCTTAGAAAAACATGGCTGCTTTCTTTCAGAAACAGCACCAAGACGCACTCAATAACACGCAAACAGCAGTAATAACACACACACAGAAGACAGGGGTGGCGCTGTTTTGCAGGAAAGTAGCTGTGAAACAAATAAGATTGTTGGCAGAAGCCACCTGGTCCATCTAGTCTGCCCGTTTACAATTTCCCTTCTTATTATCTTAGTATACATATAGGTTTATACCAGGCAGGTTTACATTTAGTTATTGTAGATTTACCTACCACAGTGTGATTTTTCTAATCCTGGATAACCCCTTTAACTTCATAGTGAGGCTCTAAATATTTACTCTGTGTTAGTGGGTTCAGTGAGTGGATTGATTGGTTGTGTTTGCTCTGTATACATGGGATTGACTAACCATGACTATAATGTATGAATGACATCATTGAGTGGTTACAGGCAAAAAAAACAGAAGGTGCAACAGCAACCCACAGGTGCAAAGGCTTAACGTATATACTCCTCTCAGTATACACACGATAAACACTTGCCCCGTAGATACTTTTTAATATCTGCGGGGCAAGTGTTTATCGTGTGTACACTGGGAGGACTATATACAGTTAGCCCTTGCACCAGTGGGTTGCTGTTGCACCTTCCGTTTTTTGTTTTTTTTTTGTCTGTACTTAAGCCACAAGCAGTGTGCAACCTGCAGTGTGAACAGAGTCATAGATGTGCTGCCAATTTTCCCTTTTTTTATCATTGAGTGGTTGTCTGTTCTGGAAGAGTAGACTGATTGGTCAGGTTTACTCTGTATACCTGCGATCTATGAGTAGATTGATTGGTTGTGTCTACTCTGTATACCCGAGATCTATGAATAGATGGATTCGTCCTGTCTGCTCTGTATACCTGGGATCTGTGAGTAGATTGATTGGTTGTGTCTACTCTGTATACCCGAGATCTATGAATAGATTGACTGGTCATGTCTGCTCTGTATACCTGGGATGTATGGGTAGATTGATTAGTTGTGTCTGCTCTGTATACCTGGGATGTATGGGTAGATTGATAAGTTGTGTCTGCTCTGTATACCCAGGATCTATGAGATGGATTGGTCCTGTCTGCTCTGTATACTCGGGATGTATGGGGAGATTGATTGGTTGTGTCTACTCTGTATACCTGGGATCTATGAGTAGATTGATTAATTGTGTCCGCTCTGTATACCTGGGATCTATGAGTAGATTGACTGGTCGTGTCCGCTCTGTATACCTGGGATGTATGGGTAGATTGATTGGTTGTGTCTGCTCTGTATACCTGGGATGTATGGGTAGATTGATTGGTTGTGTCTGCTCTGTATACTCGGGATGTATGGGGAGATTGATTGGTTGTGTCTGCTTGGTATACCTGGGATCTATGAGTAGATTGACTGGTCATGTCTGCTCTGTATACTTGTCATCTGCGAGTAGATTTACTGGTCGTGTCTTGACTGCAAAGCTCCATAAAGTTCAGACATGGATAGTCTTTTATTCTTTTCATACAGTTCACACATAGTTGCTGATGTCACACATCATCCTGTGCCCCCCCATTTATGAATGAAGTACCCCCTCTGCCCCTGTGACCTAATTGTACATTATCTGGTTATACCGCTTCACATTGGGGGACATGTTGCAGTACTGATGGGGCACAGATAATCCCGATAATTTCATTATATGAGTGCTGAGATTGGTTGCTATGGACAACATAGAGTCTCCATAGACTTGCCCCCTATTGTGCTCAGACCTTTCATATGGTGGCACTCTGTATTTATCGTCTCAGAAGTTGCCATTGCCCGGACTGTAAGGAGCATCCGAGACAGAGATGAACAGATAGTGAACCCCAACCCCTGCTAAGGATGTTGATGGTGGATGGAGTCGGTGATGGCAGGTGACATACAGCCCCAGGTGAAGAGTGCACTCACGCGGTCAGGTCATCCTTACACGGGGACAGTTCGGGCCTCGTACCTATAATTGCCTTTCTTGCTCAGCTGGTCTTTGAAGTTGCCTAAGGTTAGGCTATGCGCCCTCAGCACCCGGCGGTATGGGATCTCCTCCCCGCAGAAGAAGTAGGTGACAGTCAGCTCCCCGCACACAGGAGGGGGGGCGCTCTGCTGTCTCTTTGGTTCCTTCTGTCTGTGACCAAACAAAAACCTTATTATGAGATGTTTGCATCAAAGTGGCTAATACCAAAAAACTAGAGAAGCAGCGCCATGCCTTAATGTAGACAGCAAGGGGTGTATTCTTTTTTTTTTTTTTTTTTTTTTTTTTAGAAACAGGGTAGTTGTACAGTGGACCCCCATCTCATGACTAGGGCAGAACGCTTAGACCCATTCCCTCCCCCGGGGCACATGTTATGATGCCACTTACTCGTGTGACGCGGCGGACCCGACTGGACACGGCACGGACTGACTGCGCTGGTGACTGGACAATGGACACCTGGAAAGATGCAAATCAGCGGATTACATTGAGTTCCTCAAGCATAAAGTTGGCACATTGATACCATCGCTGCCGCTGCGCCAAACTCGAAGCAAAAATACAAATGAATAAAGGAAAGAAAAGTTTCCACTGAGCAGATGTAGAAAAAAAAACGGAGTCGGGAGAAGCTCCAGCTGCGCGTTTCATGTCTTGAATTTGTGGAGCAGCAGGTAATGCAGACAGCTGGAGAAGGCACGAGCAGAGGAAGGAGACGAGGCAGAAGGGGGGTCAAATGGGGCGGAGAAAAGCAGCTATGATGTGGCCTCCAGCATTACCTGTGCTCTCTGCCCTGCCCACAGAAGTGACATCCAACCGCGCTAGCTGCCAGAAGACATACTGCCCCCTGGTGGTACAAGAAACTTTGGCCACATTTCCAGCTTACCCAGGATGCACTGGTAGGAATGAGGTATCGGTGCCTCCTGCTTCCCACCATAAGGACTAGTGACTAAACTTGTTACTATTGAGGCCAAGTGGGCAGGGGCTCCTCACCTTTGTTTTGGTTTGGACACCACTGTCAGCCTCCTGCATGCCTCCTCCAGCTGAGCGAGTGTGCTGACTGATACAAGCGTCGTCTCCTGGCCTAGTGGGTGCTGGCTCCTTGTGTTGCCATTGGGGGCGCTGCACTGGTGATGTCGCGCCGGGCGCTCCGCTGATGAGGCTCGGGTGGTTTCACACGTCGGGTTCCTCTTGGTGTTCTGTGCACTGCAGGGAGATGAGAGATGTCATGGTGGGAACGTGGGACCATCTGTAACCGAGGACTAGACTATATCCCATACCTGTGAGATCGGTGCTTGCTCGGCCGCTCACACTCCACTACTCTCTGCCACACTGCTGGTAAGTGCTCTTCTATTGGGAGCTGGTATATAATTGTGGTGGTGTCTCCTCCACCCTCCCGCGAATGATCACAGATCACCTTCCGCCTGGACAAGGTGCCGCAGTGATTGCTGCAGATGCAGAAGGGAAAAGTCAGGAGCGAGACCAGTGCCGGCAACCGATGTCACCACATACCATTCAGCAGCCCTTACCTTGTAGCCTCCATGTGCAGGAGCGGCAGGTCCAAGCCTCGAGTCCTGGTCCTCAGGTAGCAGCAGTAGTCGGCAGGACCGGTGCACAAACACTGCACCCGGTGCGCTGCCTCCGCCTCAATCTCCTCCTTAGACCTGGGCACGGTGTGGTGATGAATGTAGTGGTGGTGAACGTGTTTTGTTGTCTGTTTGGTGACAAAGCTTTTGGTCAGCATTGGGCAGGATGCTGGCTGCACTGTGGGCCTCAGGATACGAGAGCGGTCAGGGGAGCGAGACCTCCCCACACCCAATGGAGACTGACAACTTGGGGTCTTCAGGACTCGGGATAAGTGCTCGTCTAAGATGGCCTGAGGGTCCTCGTCACAGGATATCAGCAGCTGGTTACTTGAGGTAAGGGGTTCACGCGGTGTCTGGAAGCAGATGGGGGTCTCACACTCCTCTCGGTCTTCTTCCTGGAAATGTGTAAGGATGAGTAATGGTGTAACAAGTGCCACGCTCCACCGGTCAATAAAGAGTCAATACATTATATACTGTATATACCATCGAGACATATTGCTATCATTGCCTGACTATATGAAGAGCAGCGTCTGGGACAGGGGAGGATAGCCAGACCAAACAGCGGTTTGATGGGAGGATGGTTTGCCACAGCAGGGGGACATACGAAACAGTGGGGAGGATGGTTGCCACCAAGTGACACATAAAACACAGGGGAAGTTGGCCACGACCAAGGGACATACCAAACAGCAGGAAGCATGGCGGCGGCCGGGGGACATACCAAACAGCAGGGAGGATGGTGGCGGCCGGGGCACATACCAAACACTTTGGAGGATGGTAGCTTCCAAGTGACATACAAAACACGGGAAAGTTGGCCACAGCCGGGGGACAAACGAAACAGCGGGGAGGATGCTGGTGGCCGGGGGACATACCAAACAGTGGAAAGGATGGTAATGACCGGGGAACATACTGTACCAAACAGCAGGGAGGATAGTGGAGGCCAGCGAACGGCAAAAATAGAAAACAGCAGGGAGGATGGCGGCCGCCAAGTGACATGCAAAACACAGGGAGGTTGGCCGCAGCTAGGGACATACAGAACATCAGGGAGAATGGTGGTGGCTGGGGGATATACCAAACAGCGGGGAGGATGACGGCAGCTGGGGGACAGATGAAACACCTTGGAGGATGGTGGCTGCCAAATGACATACAAAACACAGGGAGGTTGGCCAAGACGGGGGAATATACCAAACACCGGGGAGGATGCTGGCAGCCGGTAGACATACCAAAGGGGGGGGGTGGCATAGCAGCAGCCGAGGGACATACCAAACACCGAGGAGGATGGCGGCGGCTGGAGGACAGACCAAACCCCGGGGAGGATGGCGGCGGCTGGAGGACAGACCAAACCCCGGGGAGGATGGCGGCGGCTGGAGGACAGACCAAACACCGGGGAGGATGGCGGCTGGAGGACAGACCAAACAGCGGGGAGGATGGCGGCTGGAGGACAGACCAAACAACGGGGAGGATGGCGGCAGACGGTGGTCAGAGCAAACACTGAGGAGGATGGCAGCAGCCGGTGGTCAAAGCAAACACCGGGGAGGATGGTGGCGTCTGGGGACAGACCAAACACCGGGGAGGATGGCGGCGGCCAGGGGCTATACTCAACATCAGAACTGATCATACCTCTTTGATCTGCTGCAGTCGCTCCTCCAGCGTGTGCATCGTCTCTTGTTCCAGCTTCACCTTCTCCAGCCGGGCAATTAGCTCAGCCGCAAACACCTCCGGTTCTACAGGGGTCATCTCTCTGGGCAGCCGGTGTGTCCTCTATGGAGAAGAAGAGACAGCCATGACTTAGAGGGAGCGGCTGCCGTTCTGTTGCATCTCTGAGAGAGGTAGAGAGAAGCGGAGCGGCTGTGTGACTGCTCAGGATATATATCAGGCGGAGCGGCGGCTTCATGGAGCGGCATCCTGCCCGTCAGCCCTCGCCTACGGCACTAGCAGTTGGTTACACTGTGCGGACCCCCGCGTCTTCCTTCTGTACTACAAGCAGCCTATCAGCAGCCGCACAGCATCAAAGACAAGTGTCAGACATCAAAAAACCTGGAGAGGGAGGGGACGACCGAGAAGAGACAGCAAGAGACTGCGAGACAGGCATGCAGCTGGACAGAGAAGCGGCAGCAGCACTGCAGCAACAACGAGAGAGAGAGAGAGATGAGACAGAGAAGGGTAGAGACAGAAGAAGAGACTGCACTGCAGCAACAAGAGAGGATGGATGAGATAGCAAGAGGAAAAGACAGGCAGATAGACAGCACTGCAGCAAAAACAGGAGACAGAACAGATGAGACAGCAAAAGGAAGAGACAGCACTGCAGCAACAACAGGAGAGAGAATGGATGAGACAGTGAGAGAGAGAGACAGGCAGAGAGACAGCACTAAAACAACCATAGGAAAAAAACAGATGAGACAGTGACAGGAAGAGACAGTACTGCAGCAACAACAGGAGACAGAACAGATGAGACAGCACAGCAGCATGGATGAGACAGTAGGAGGAATAGACAGGCAGAAAGACAGCACTACAGCAACAACAGGAGAGAAAGGAGAAGACAGCGAGAGGAACAAACAGAAGGAGAGACAGCACTACAGCAATGATAGGAGAGAGAACGGATGAGCAGCGACCAGAAATAGAATGGTGAGACAGCGACAGGAAGAGACAGGCTGGGAGACAGGACTACAGCAACAACAGGAGAGAACTAATACACAGTAAGAGAGAGACAGGAGGACAACTACAGAAGAGACAGCACTGCAGCAACAACAGGAGAGGGAGAATGGATGACACAGTGAGAGGAAGAGACAGGCAAAGAGAAAGAATGGATGACACAGTGAGAGGAAGAGACAGGCAAAGAGAAAGAATGGATGACACAGTGAGAGGAAGAGACAGGCAAAGAGAAAGAATGGATGACACAGTGAGAGGAAGAGACAGGCAAAGAGAAAGAATGGATGACACAGTGAGAGGAAGAGACAGTACTGCAGCAACAACAGGAGAGAAAATGGATGAGACAGGGACAGGGAGAGACAAAATGAATGAGACAGTGAAAGCAAGCAAGAGAGAGAGAGAGAGAGAGAGAGAGAGAGAGAGGATGAGATAGTGACAGGAAGAAACAGGTGAAGAGACAGCACTGCAGTAACAACAGGAGAGGGAGAATGGATCAAACAGTGAGAGGAAGAGACAGGCGAAGAGAAAGAATGGATGAGAGGAAGAGACAGTACTGCAGCAACAAGACAGTGAGAGGAAGAGACAGTACTGCAGCAACAACAGGAGAGAGAACGGATGAGACAGGGACAGGAAGAGACAGGTGGAGAGACGAAATGAATACAGTGAAAGCAAGAAATAGATAGATAGATAGAGAGAGAGAGAGAGAGAGAGAGAGAGAGAGTGGATGAGACATTGACAGGAAGAAACAGGTGAAGAGACAGCACTGCATCAACAACAGGAGAGAGAGAACAGATAAGACAGGAAGAGGAAGAGACAGAATGAATGAGAGAACAAGAGGAAGAGACAGAAGAAGAGACTGAGCAGATGAGATAGAGGAAGAGATAGGGGAGAGCCAGCACTGCAGCAAAAACAAGAGAGAGAACAGACGAAACAGCGAGAGGAAGAGACAGAACAGAAGAGAGAGCAAGAGGAAGAGACAGCACTGCAGAAGCAACAGGAAAGAGAACAGATGAGACAGCGAGAGGAAGAGACAAGAGGAGAGACTGCACTGCAGCAACAATGGGAGAGAGAGAACAGTGTGAGGAAGAGACATCACTGCAGCAACAACAGCAGGAGAGAGAAGGAATGAGACAGGGAAAAGAAGATAAAGGGGGAGACACAGAACAGATGAGACTGCGGGAGGAAGAGACAGGAGGAGAGAATGCACTACAGCAGCGTTTCCCAACCAGGGTGCCGCGGCACACTGGGGCCCCAGGAGAACCCGCCAGGGGTGCTGCGGGATCCCGGTGGGAAATGTGACACTGTCTCTTTAAGCATCCCGAGAAGCTGCAGCCGCGCAGCTTCTCGGGATCCACAAATTGCTTTGATGTTCCGCCCGCACAGTGAGCGGGCTAAATATTAAAGTGAGCAGAATGCAGGAGCAGGACCTGTCAGCGTCCTCCTCCTACATTCACTCCCATAGGCTGCCGGCACTTCATACCAGCAGCCTATGGGACGCCGGGACGTGACCTCTCCGGCAGACGTGATGATGTGACGTCATCACGCCTGCCGGAGGTCCCGTCCCTGCGGCTCGCAAGATGAAGCCAGAAGAGGAGGAGGAGAGCTTCTGCCTGCAGCCACAGCGCGGATTAGGTGAGTAGGATGTTTGTTTGTTTTTTAGGGGAACCTCTGGGGGCATTATTAGTTCATGGTGGCACCTCTGGGGGCATTATTAGCTCATGGGGGCACCTCTGGGGGCATTATTAGCTCATGGGGCACCTCTGGGGGCATTATTAGTATATGGGGGCCCTCTGGGGGCATTATTAGCTCATGGGGGCACCTCTGGGGGCATTATTAGTATATGGGGGCACCTCTGGGGGCATTATTAGTTCATGGGGGCACCTCTGGGGGCATTATTAGCTCATGGGGGCACCTCTGGGGGCATTATTAGCTCATGGGGGCACCTCTGGGGGCATTATTAGTATATGGGGCCACCTCTGGGGGCATTATTAGCTCATGGAGGAACCTTTGGGGGCATTATTAGCTCATGGGGCACCTCTGGAGGCATTATTAGTTCATAGGGGGCACCTCTGGGAGCGTTATTAGCTCATGGGGGCACCTCTGGGGGCATTATTAGCTCATGGGGGCACCTCTGGGGGCATTATTAGCTCATGGGGGCACCTCTGGGGGCATTATTAGCTCATGGGGGCACCTCTGGGGGCATTATTAGCTCATGGGGGCACCTCTGGGGGCATTATTAGTTCATCGGGGCACCTCTGTGGGCATTATTAGCTCATGGGGGCACCTCTGGGGGCATTATTAGCTCATAGGGGCACAGCAGGGAATCCTACATACAGGGGGCACCTCTGGGGGTATTATTAGCTCATGGGGGCACAGCAGGGAATCCTACATACAGGGGGCATCCCACATTCCTACTCGCTTTACTGCACATAACACCAAACAGCGCAGTTACTTTGGGAGCCTACAGGAGGGAGAAAGGAAAGGAAGCTGCTAGAAATGTGCGGAGCCTAAATTGTTTGTCTCGCAGGTTCTGAAAAGATGAAACGTATCTGGAAGGAATCATCATGGAGGACTGGGCCGGATGGAGAGGAAAAGGGAAAGTGACGCCTCAGATCAAAGAAGACGTCACCTGTGAGTCACTGTATGACGGTTTTCTTATTATGTGGAGCATTATTTAGTAGGGGTGCCCCGAGGAAAAAAATTTTTCCAAGGGGTGCCCCGGGGTGGAAAAGGTTGGGAAGCAGTGCACTACAGCAACAACAGGAGAAAGAAGGGATGAGACACGAGAGAAAAAGAGACAGGAGGAGAGACATATTGGATGAGACAGGTAGATAAACAGAACTGCAAGAGTAGCAGGAGAGAATGGATGAGACAGTGACAGGCGAAGAGAAAGCACTGTGGCAACATTAGTGTAGAGAGCGGATGAGAAAGCGAGAAGAAGAGACAGCACTGCAACAGCAGAAGAGAGAACGCATGAGACGGCGAGAGGGAGAGACAGGATTAGGCGGTAACAAGATACATGAGAGATGTAGAAACTGCTCAACAGGAATAAGAGACACACTGGATAGTAATACTTTGCATTAGAAGAGGAGACATGAAAATATAGAAGAAAACATGAGAGTCTGGACATGGAAGGACAAGTAACTAGGAGGGATAATAGGTGCTCAGGAGGGGCAAAAAGTGACCAGGAGGGGTAATAGTCAGCAGTTGATCCTGTGGCCCCTGACCATATTCTGGAGGTGTGACAATAGGGTTAGGATTATGAATGGGCCACAGCTGGACTTACCGGAAAGTGAGGTAGTGCCACCTGGCCATTGGCCTTAACACTGCGATGCATCTCCCTCTGCAGCTGTTTCTTGTGAGAGGATCGGTACGGAGGCACGCCATCCCTGCCGGAGAGAAAGAACAGGTCACAGGGGGCCCAGGAGGCATATCCTGCCCTACTGCCACCAGGGGGCGCTGTGGTAACACGGTTTACAGGTGTACAAGCCTTAGATGGGTTTAACAGGCAACATGTGGGTCTAATAGTGGGATTGGATTGTGGGGGATATATTACACGTGGGAGGTTGGTCTGATACTCGGTTATGTGTTACACAGGGGGTGTGATCCTGGGGTGTGATCCTGGGGTATGTGTTACACAGGGGGTGTGATCCTGGGGTATGTGTTACACAGGGGGTGAGATCCTGGGGTATGTGTTACACAGGGGGTGTGATCCTGGGGTATGTGTTACACAGGGGGTGTGATCCTGGGGTATGTGTTACACAGGGGGTGTGATCCTGGGATATGTGTTACACAGGGGGTGTGATCCTGGGATATGTGTTACACAGGGGGGGGTTATCCTGGGGTATGTTTTACACAGGGGGTGTAATCCTGGGGTATGTGTTACACAGGGGGTGTGATCCTAGGGTATGCGTTACACAGGGGGTGTGATCCTGGGGTATGTGTTACACAGGGGGTGTAATCCAGGGATATGTGTTACACAGGGGGTGTAATCCTGGGATATGTGTTACACAGGGGGTGTGATGCTGGGGTATGCGTTACACAGGGGGTGTGATCCTGGGGTATGCGTTACACAGGGGGTGAGATCCTGGGGTATGTGTTACACAGGGGGGGTTATCCTGGGGTATGTTTTACACAGGGGGTGTAATCCTGGGGTATGTGTTACACAGGGGGTGTGATCCTGGGGTATGCGTTACACAGGGGGTGTGATCCTGGGGTATGCGTTACACAGGGGGTGAGATCCCGGGGTATGTGTTACACAGGGGGTGTGATCCTGGGGTATGCGTTACACAGGGGGTGTGATCCTGGGGTATGTGTTACACAGGGGGTGTGATGCTGGGGTCTGTGTTACACAGGGGGTGTGATCCTGGGGTATGCGTTACACAGGGGGTGTGATCCTGGGGTATGCGTTACACAGGGGGTGAGATCCCGGGGTATGCGTTACACAGGGGGTGTGATCCTGGGGTATGCGTTACACAGGGGGTGTGATCCTGGGGTATGTGTTACACAGGGGGTGTGATGCTGGGGTCTGTGTTACACAGGGGGTGTGATCCTGGGGTATGCGTTACACAGGGGGTGTGATCCTGGGGTATGCGTTACACAGGGGGTGAGATCCCGGGGTATGTGTTACACAGGGGGTGTGATCCTGGGGTATGTTTTACACAGGGGGTGTAATCCTGGGGTATGTGTTACACAGGGGGTGTGATGCTGGGGTATGTGTTACACAGGGGGTGTGATCCTGGGGTATGTGTTACACAGGGGGGTGTAATCCTGGGGTATGTTTTACACAGGGGGTGTAATCCTGGGGTATGTTTTACACAGGGGGTGTAATCCTGGGGTATGTGTTACACAGGGGGTGTGATGCTGGGGTCTGTGTTACACAGGGGGTGTGATCCTAGGGTATGCGTTACACAGGGGGTGTGATCCTGGGGTATGCGTTACACAGGGGGTGTGATCCAGGGGTATGTGTTACACAGGGGGTGTGATCCTGGGATATGTGTTACACGGGGGGTGTGATGCTGGGGTATGTGTTATACGGGGGGTGTGATCCTAGGGTATGTGTTACACAGGGGGTGTGATCCTGTGGTATGTGTTACACAGGGGGTGGGATGCTAGGGTATGTGTTACACAGGGGGTGAGATCCTGGGGTATGTGTTACACAGGGGGGGTTATCCTGAGGTATGTGTTACACAGGGGGGGTGATGCTGGGGTATGTGTTACACAGGGGGTGGGATCCTGGGGTATGTGTTACACAGGGGGTGGGATCCTGGGGTATGTGTTACACAGGGGGTGTGATCCTGGGGTATGTGTTACACAGGGGGTGTGATCCTGGGGTATGTGTTACACAGGGGGTGAGATCCTGGGGTATGTGTTACACAGGGGGTGAGATCCTGGGGTATGTGTTACACAGGGGGTGAGATCCTGGGGTATGTGTTACACAGGGGGTGAGATCCTGGGGTATGTGTTACACAGGGGGTGTGATCCTGGGATATGTGTTACACAGGGGGTGTGATCCTGGGGTATGTGTTACACAGGGGGTGAGATCCTGGGGTATGTGTTACACAGGGGGTGAGATCCTGGGGTATGTGTTACACAGGGGGTGAGATCCTGGGGTATGTGTTACACAGGGGGTGAGATCCTGGGGTATGTGTTACACAGGGGGTGTGATCCTGGGATATGTGTTACACAGGGGGTGGGATCCTGGGGTATGTGTTACACAGGGCGGGGGGGTTATCCTGGGGTCTGTGTTACACAGGGGGGGGGTTATCCTGGGGTCTGTGTTACACAGGGGGTGTGATCCCGGGGTATGTGTTACACAGGGGGTTTGATAAAGGGGTACAGACACAGGCAATCTTTCCTGTAAGAGCAGTGTATACCGTACATAGGCCATTTTTACTGTAAGAGCAGTATATACCGGGCACAGGCCATCTTTACTGTAAGAACAGTATATACCAGGCACAGGCCATCTTTACGGTAAGAACAGTATATACCAGGCACAGGCCATCTTTACGGTAAGAACAGTATATACCAGGCACAGGCCATCTTTACGGTAAGAGCAGAGTATACCGTACACAGGCCATCTTTACTGTAGGAGCAGTGTACACCTTACACAGGCCAGAGCAGTGTATGCTGAGCACAGGCCATCTATACTGTAAGAGCAGTGTATACTGGGAACAGGACATTTTTACTGTAACAGTAGTATATTCCGGGCCTAGGCCATCTTTACTGTAAGAGCAGTGTATACATACACAGGTCATCTTTACTGTGAGATCTGTGTATACTGGGAACAGGACATTTTTACTGTAAAAGCAGTGTATTCCGGGCACAGGCCATCTTTACGTAAGAGTTGACTGCATAAGGGCTTGAAGGTTACATCATGGTGACCATTGGCAGAAGATGATGGGTACTTACACACTGCTGTCTGTCATGGACATGGAGTCATCTGTCATGGCATCACTGGAGATCTCACTCTCATTGGCGCTGGCAGCTGGTGCGAACACATATCCAGATCTGACATGGTAAGGGTTAATGAGGTCATTCTTCTTGTATGACCTTAAAGAGAGAGGAACAATAATGAATGATGCAGCTCACGTTACCAAGGAAACCACGTGGTGGGTGTGCTTAGTGAGTGGGTGGGCTCTATCTAGGGTGATGTCAGAGGTGCAGCTGCATCCCCCTCCTCCCTGCCTGTGTAGGATAGAGAGGATTATTACAGTATATGGGGGTCATGATATAATAATAATAATAATAATTCCGCAGCACTTTACAATTCTAGGGGTAAATGCATAGACAAAAATCAGACATAACAGAGATATACATGTAATTATCCATACATGAGGAGTGAGACCCCTGTAAGCAAGAGCTTACAGACTATGAGGAGGGGGATATATGGAAGATATGTAATATATACAGTATATAGGGGTCATGTTATAATATACAAAGGATGTCTGTTATTTAGACAGTACAAAGGTTCCATGTTATTATATACGGAGGATAACATATATAGGGGTCATGTTATTTACAAAAGATGTATAAAATATACAGTATATAGGGGTCATGTTATCATACACAAAGGATGTGATTATATACATAAATACACACAATATATAGGGGTCATGTTATATCCAGAGGATGTGTTTTATATATATATATATAAATATATATATATATATATACACACACACACACAGTATATAGGTGTAATGTTTTCATATACAGATGATGTGTATTATACTTACAGTACATAGGAGGCATGCTATATAGAGAGGACATGTAACATATATACAGTATATTGGAGTCATGTGATATCCAGAGAATGTGTAAAATATATACTGTATATAGGGGTAATGTAATAAATGGAGAATGTCTACTATAAATACAGTATAGGGGTCATGTTATCATATACAGAGAATGTGTAATACACACACACACTGAGTATATAGGGTTCATGTTATACAGAGGATGTGTATTATATATACAGTATATGGGGGTCATGTTATACAGAGGATGTGTAATTAATATACACAGTATACAGTATAAGAGGGGTCATCATATACAGAGGATATGTAATATATACACAGCATGTAAGGTTCACATATACTGGCCATGTCTCATTGATAGTCGCCCCTTGATGCCTGCTTTGGCCTGTACCTGTGCAGGATGAGGGAGCGGTGCTGAACAGGACTCTGGGTGATAGAGGGGGCACTGTTCTGCAGGACATGTGGGTACTCTGTGCTGTGAGCGTCCCTTCAGTCTGTGTTCTTCTACAGATTCAGGTCAGAGACCCTATAGTAATGTCCACAAGGGATGCCCCCTGGTGTCCTGACATGTATATACAGTGAGAGAGAGGCTCCCATAGTACTGCTGGGCATCTCACCAGACTCCACAGCAACAACCGTAGACATTTGCATGGTGAAGGGTTAACTGTGGCTTCTGTCACTACTGGTTTAGCTTTATCCAGCAGATGGCGCTCATCTAAGTCCACTTGAGTTCATGTGGGGTCATTAGGGTAACAGCAGGGCACATCTTCAGTGTTTAGGTCGCCCATCCCCTTTAGTGCTCAATATTGGCCTCACTATTGGCTTCATTCAATGTTGAAGCTGCCCGATTTAAACAAGTGTCCTCCTCCCGTCCGACCAACACTGAGGGGACTCTCTGCCCACAACCTCTACCAAGAGATCTACAGAGGTGTCCTCCTCCCGTCCGACCAACACTGAGGGGACTCTCTGCCCACAACCTCTACCAAGAGATCTACAGAGGTGTCCTCCTCCCGTCCGACCAACACTGAGGGGACTCTCTGCCCACATCCTCTACCAAGAGATCTACAGAGGTGTCCTCCTCCCGTCCGGCCAACACTGAGGGGACTCTCTGCCACATCCTCTACCAAGAGATCTACAGAGGTGTCCTCCTCCCGTCCGACCAACACTGAGGGGACTCTCTGTAGATCTATTGGTAAAGGATGTGGGCAGAGAGTCCCCTCAGTATTGGTCGGACCGGAGGAGGACACTTCTGTAGATCTCTTGGTAGAGGATGTGGGCAGAGAGTCCCCTCAGTGTTGGTCGCACAGGAGGAGGACACCTCTGTAGATCTCTTGGTAGAGGATGTGGGCATAGTGTCTCCTCAGTGTTGGTGGACAAGAGGAGGACACTTCTGTAGATCTCTTTGTGAAGGATGCGGGCATAATGTCTCCTCAGTGTTAGTGGACTGGAGGAGGACACTTCTGTAGATCTCTTGGTGGAGCATGCGGGCATAGTGTTTCCTCAGTGTTGGTGGACAGGAGGAGGACACTTCTGTAGATCTCTTGGTGGAGGATGCAGGCATAGTGTCTCCTCAGTGTTGGTCGGACGGGAGGAGGACACCTCTGTAGATCTATTGGTAGAGGATGTGGGCAGTGGTGTCCTCCTCCCGTACGACCAACACTGAGGAGACACTATGCCTACATCCTCCACCAAGAGATCTACAGAAGTGTCCTCCTACTGTCCCCCAACACTGAGGAAACACTATGCCCGCATCCTCCACCAAGTGATCTACAGAAGTGTCCTTCTCCTGTCCACCAACACTGGGGAGACACTATGCCCACATCCTCTACCAAGAAATCTACAGAGGTGTCCTCCTCCTGTCCGACCAACAGTGAGGGGACTCTCTGCCCACATCATCTACCAAGAGATCTACAGAAGTGTCCTCCTCCCGTCCGACCAACACTGAGGAGATACTATGCCCACATCCTCCACCAAGAGATCTACAGAAGTGTCCTCCTCCTATCTGGCCAACACGAAGGAGACACTATGCCCGCATCCTCCACCAAGAGATCTACAGAAGTGTCCTCCTCCCATCCGACCAACACTGAGGAGACACTATGCCCGCATCCTCCACCAAGAGATCTACAGAAGTGTCCTCCTATCTGGCCAACACGAAGGAGACACAATGCCCGCATCCTCCACCAAGAGATCTACACAAGTCTCCTCCTCTTGCCCGAGCAGTATTAAGGGGACACTCTGCACATAATAATGTAAGACACATCCACTACAAGGACCTATTGACTACAGTATGCGCACAGACAAACGTGCCTACCTGTGGCAGTTGTCTATGGTTTCCTTGGCTCGTGAGCTTGCTGTCGCTCTCAGTGATTTGCTGGAGAGCCCCACCACAGATGGCGAACCCTTGGGTTTGAAGTCCACACAGTTCAGTTCCTCCTCCTCATTCAGGGTGGGCAGGAAGTCACTAAGCAGCTTTAAGCTTCCAGGGTCCATCGCATTGACATAAGCAATGTTCTCCCCTCCAGTCTTGACATATTCAAGGTAAATGTCAGAGCTCAGGAACATATGGTAAGCATTGTCCTCCATCAGTGTCTGGATCTCAGCCTGAGCTTGGTCAAACATGGTGGAGTCAATCTGCTGCTTCTTGATGCAATCCCGTATGAAAACTTTGGTTGCAGACTTGAGCTGCTTGGCCACAACACTGTAGTTCTCGATATATCTCTTGTGGATTGCCTTGGCCACCCTTAGGGTTTTAGGATCCCTCAGGTCCATCTGCCTGAATCCATTGCAGGCAAACCAGAAGTCTAAGGTATCAACACATTTCTCCCTCTCTAGAAAAGTCCGGAAAAGTTGGGCCCCGTCCTGGTCCCCCAGTAAGGAATGTAGGGACTTGGTCCACCGGGCCAGAGGTGAATCCGGGGAAGCGCTCCCCTCTGGCTCCCCCAAACCATCCTCGTTCCTTCTTGGGTTGCTGGATAGTGGCAAAGCCCTTGATCTTTGGCTTTTGCTGGGAAGCTGGCACGGCGGGGTCTGGCCTTCCTCCCCTGGCACGGGAGGCCGTGGGGCGTCTTCCCTGAAGCTGCTGTTCTCATCGGTGAGATGAGTCACCAGCGCGGCTCCAGCGCTCATGGCTCTTTAATTTGTATTGTATGTTGTGAATTCGGCTGTAATCTGCTCTCCCTCTCTTAAGTCAGCAGGGGATCCTGCGAGTCGTCTTCTCTCTGGAAATGAAAGAAAGTATTGATCTAATCAAAACCAGATCCGCCCAACATCAAAAGGAAAAGTAAACAGGCTTTTCAAGTCCTCGCAGCCGCTGAGCGGGAGAGATACAATGCAAATCACCGGGCGCCTTCAAAGAGGCCACTGAACGGGAGGTGCCCCTTCACCCACCGTACAGGCCCCACCACCTGGGGCGAGCAGCGGCGACACATACTGATGAAGGGACCGCCAGGGTGGGGAGTCGGTGGAGAGAGCAAAACATGTACCCTATCCTCATCCTCTGCTGGTATACAGGGGGTAGGGGGGACATGTACCCCATCCTCATCCTCTGCTGGTATACAGGGGGAAGGGGGGGACATGTACCCCATCCTAATCCTCTGCTGGTATACAGGGGGAAGGGGAGGCATGTACCCCATCCTCATCCTCTGCTGGTATACAGGGGGAAGGGGGGCATGTACCCTATCCTCATCCTCTGCTGGTATACAGGGGGTAGGGGGGACATGTACTCCATCCTCATCCTCTGCTGGTATACAGGGGGAAGGGGGGCATGTACTCCATCCTAATCCTCTGCTGGTATACAGGGGGAAGGGGAGGTATGTACCCCATCCTCACCCTCTGCTGGTATACAGGGGGAAGGGGGGCATGTACCCCATCCTCATCCTCTGCTGGTATACAGGGGGTAGGGGGGACATGTACTCCATCCTCATCCTCTGCTGGTATACAGGGGGAAGGGGGGGACATGTACCCCATCCTCATCCTCTGCTGGTATACAGGGGGAAGGGGGGGCATGTACCCCATCCTCATCCTCTGCTGGTATACAGGGGGAAGGGGGGCATGTACCCCATCCTCTGCTGGTATACAGGGGGAAGGGGGGGGCATGTACTCCATCCTCATCCTCTGCTGGTATACAGGGGGAAGGGGGGGACATGTACCCCGTCCTCATCCTCTGCTGGTATACAGGGGGAAGGGGGACATGTACTCCATCCTCATCCTCTGCTGGTATACAGGGGGAAGGGGGGGCATGTACTCCATCCTCATCCTCTGCTGGTATACAGGGGGTAGGGGGGACATGTACTCCATCCTCATCCTCTGCTGGTATACAGGGGGAAGGGGGGGACATGTACCCCATCCTCATCCTCTGCTGGTATACAGGGGGAAGGGGGGGCATGTACTCCATCTTCATCCTCTGCTGGTATACAGGGGGTAGGGGGGACATGTACTCCATCCTCATCCTCTGCTGGTATACAGGGGGAAGGGGGGGACATGTACCCCACATCCTCATCCTCTGCTGGTATACAGGGGGAAGGGGGGGCATGTACTCATCCTCATCCTCTGCTGGTATACAGGGGGAAGGGGGGGGGGACATTTACCCCGTCCTCATCCTCTGCTGGTATACGGGAAGGGGGGGGGGATGCACCCTATACTCATACTCTGCTAGTATACTGGGGGGCATATGTGCCCCATCCTCTGCCGGTATACAGAGGGGGCACATATACCCTACACTTATCCTCCGCTAGTATACAGGTGGGGCACACGTACTCCGTCCACATCCTCTGCTGCTATACAGGAGGGCACATGTAACCCATCATCATCCTCTGCTGGTATATAGGGGAGCACCTGCACCCCATCATCCCATGTGATCAGTTACCTGGGAGGCTTAGACCCATCTTGTTCTCATACATGTGTCAGACATGATCAGTCAGGATGTTGGATGCACTGCAGACATCCACAGGTGAAATTCATTTTAGAGCCGTCTCCCTGCAGCTGCTTCTGATTCTCAGACTAATATCAGAGGGCAGCGGCCCCTGCAGCCGAAACACTGCGCCCCCAACATGTACTCAGACACACAGAAGCCTGTGCCTGCTGTACAGCCATACACCCCCTGTACATCAAATGGGATCCCTGGCTCTCCTGCCATATGCCTCCCTGTACATCATATACAATGCCCGACTCCTGCCATACATCCCCATACATCATATAGGATCCAGGCTCTCCTGCCATACATCCCCATACATCATATAGGATCCAGGCTCTCCTGCCATACATCCCCATACATCATATAGGATCCAGGCTCTCCTGCCATACATCCCCTGTACATCATATAGGATCCAGGCTCTCCTGCCATACATCCCCTGTACATCATATAGGATCCAGGCTCTCCTGCCATACATCCCCCTTGTACATCATATAAGATGCCCGGCTCTCCTGCGATACATCCCCATACATCATATAGGATCCAGGCTCTCCTGCCATACATCCCCATACATCATATAGGATCCAGGCTCTCCTGCCATACATCCCCATACATCATATAGGATCCAGGCTCTCCTGCCATACATCCCCATACATCATATAGGATCCAGGCTCTCCTGCCATACATCCCCATACATCATATAGGATCCAGGCTCTCCTGCCATACATCCCCTGTACATCATATAGGATCCAGGCTCTCCTGCCATACATCCCCCTTGTACATCATATAAGATGCCCGGCTCTCCTGCGATACATCCCCATACATCATATAGGATCCAGGCTCTCCTGCCATACATCCCCATACATCATATAGGATCCAGGCTCTCCTGCCATACATCCCCATACATCATATAGGATCCAGGCTCTCCTGCCATACATCCCCTGTACATCATATAGGATGCCTGGCTGTCCTGCCATACATCCCCATACATCATATAGGATACCCGCCTCTCCAGCTATACATCCCCCTGTACATCATATAGGATACCCGGCTCTCCTGTAATACATCCCCCTTGTACATCATATAAGATGCCCGGCTCTCCTGCGATACATCCCCATACATCATATAGGATACCCGGCTCTCCTGCCATACATCCCCATACATCATATAGGATACCTGGCTGTCCTGCCATACATCCCCATACATCATATAGTATACCCGGCTCTCCTGCCATACATCCCCCCATACATCATATAGTATACCCGGCTCTCCTGCCATACATCCCCCTGTACATCATATAGGATACCCGGCTCTCCAGCTATACATCCCCCTGTACATCATATAGGATACCCGGCTCTCCTGTAATACATCCCCCTTGTACATCATATAAGATGCCCGGCTCTCCAGCTATACATCCCCATACATCATATAGGATACCCGGCTCTCCTGCCATATATCCCCATACATCATATAGGATACCCGGCTCTCCTGCCATACATCCCCATACATCATATAGGATACCCGGCTCTCCTGCCATACATCCCCCTGTACATCATATAGGATCCAGGCTCTCCTGCTATACATCCCCCTGTACATCATATAGGATCCAGGCTCTCCTGCTATACATCCCCCTGTACATCATATAGGATCCAGGCTCTCCTGCTATACATCCCCCTGTACATCATATAGGATCCAGGCTCTCCTGCTATACATCCCCCTGTACATCATATAGGATCCAGGCTCTCCTGCTATACATCCCCCTGTACATCATATAGGACCCCCGGCTCTCCTGCCATACATCCCTATACATCATATAGGACCCCCGGCTCTCCTGCCATACATCCCCATACATCATATAGGACCCCCGGCTCTCCTGCTATACATCCCCATACATCATATAGGACCCCGGCTCTCCTGCCATACATCCCCATACATCATATAGGATCCAGGCTCTCCTGCCATACATCCCCATACATCATATAGGACCCCCGGCTCTCCTGCCATACATCCCCATACATCATATAGGATACCCAGCTTTCCTACCATACATCCCCCTGTACATCATATAGTATACCCGCCTCTCCTACCATACATCCCCCCATACATCATATAGGACCCCCGGCTCTCCTGCCAGACATCCCCCCATACATTATATAGGACCCCCGGCTCTCCTGCTATACATCCCCCTGTACATCATATAGGACCCCCGGCTCTCCTGCCAGACATCCCCCCATACATTATATAGGACCCCCGGCTCTCCTGCTATACATCCCCCTGTACATCATATAGGACCCCCGGCTCTCCTGCTATACATCCCCATACATCATATAGGACCCCCGGCTCTCCTGCCATACACCCCCCATACATCATATAGGACCCCCGACTCTCCTGCCATACACCCCCCCATACATCATATAGGACCCCCGGCTCTCCTGCCATACATCCCCATACATCATATAGGATACCCAGCTTTCCTACCATACATCCCCCTGTACATCATATAGTATACCCGCCTCTCCTACCATACATCCCCCCATACATCATATAGGACCCCCGGCTCTCCTGCCAGACATCCCCCCATACATTATATAGGACCCCCGGCTCTCCTGCTATACATCCCCCTGTACATCATATAGGACCCCCGGCTCTCCTGCTATACATCCCCCCATACATCATATAGGACCCCGGCTCTCCTGCCATACATCCCCCCATACATTATATAGGACCCCCGGCTCTCCTGCTATACATCCCCCCATACATCATATAGGACCCCCGGCTCTCCTGCTATACATCCCCCCACACATCATATAGGACCCCGGCTCTCCTACCATACATCCCCCCCATACATTATATAGGACCCCCGGCTCTCCTGCTATACATCCCCCTGTACATCATATAGGACCCCCAGCTCTCCTGCTATACATCCTCTCATACATTATATAGGACCCCCGGCTCTCCTGCTATACATCCCCCTGTACATCATATAGGACCCCCAGCTCTCCTGCTATACATCCCCCTGTACATCATATAGGACCCCCAGCTCTCCTGCTATACATCCCCCTGTACATCATATAGGACCCCCGGCTCTCCTGCTATACATCCCCCTGTACATCATATAGGACCCCCAGCTCTCCTGCTATACATCCCCCTGTACATCATATAGGACCCCCAGCTCTCCTGCCATACATCATATAGGACCCCCAGCTCTCCTGCTATACATCCCCCTGTACATCATATAGGATCCAGACAGTAAACAGCTGCACAATAATAAGCAGACCCATAAATAGGAGCAGGGGATACAATGTATCGCATCCGCACCTCAGGCATCAGCATCCTATGTATCCCATCTGCAGCCCATTACCTGATCGCAGCCATCCCACCATCCCGGCACCGCGACCCTCCCGGGTGAGGACTGACCGGAGGAGCTGCAGCGCCTGACACAGCGGCGGTGGCAGGGAGGAGGGAGGAGGAGGAGGAGGAGCAGGAGAGCAGAGGGAGGAGGGAGCTGATACTGATCTGTCACACTCGCCACCTTGCACTAGGACACACACTGCTGCCACATCAAAGGGCCCGACACATCAAAGGGCGCAGAGAACACTCCCCTCCCCACTATAGGAGAATGGCAGTGCCCCCTGCAATGGTCCACATTATAGGAGGCTTGTACTGCTCCCTGGTATATGAGGTTGGCACCTAATAAAAGGAGGTTGGCACTGCTCTTCCCCCCAATAACATTGTCTCAGCCCTTCTTGGCTCCAACCTAAAATTGTCCCAGTTTAGACATAACTGAATAACATAAGACCCATGAAGGAGCCCTGTCTTTCCAGAGGTCTTATACTGCAATGAGTAACATCTCTGGACCAGGTTGAGTCTATTCCCCATAGCTGGAGGAGCAGGCTCTAGATCCGTGATGGCGGACCTATGTAGCCATAGTCACTCACATGCGGCCGCATGCAAACTCCATGACAGCCCCGCGGCCTAACAGTGCGGCCTGACCCCACATATTCCCCGCCCCACGTACCCCCCGGACGCAGCTACTGTGACGTCACCCGGCACAGTAGTTGCATACCACTGGCCACAACAGTGCCGCGCTCCAGCCCCGTCTTGCTCCTGCACCTGCCTCCAGCCCAGTCCTGTTCCTTCCTCCAGCGTCGTCTCCCGGTGCCAGAGCCCGCATTCTGGACCGCAGCGGAATTGTAAGTGTGTGTGGGGAGGGATGGGGGTCGGGGGATGGGTCAGGTGGGGTATTGTGTGTGTGTGTGGGGGGGGGGGGGTGTCGGGGGATGGGTCAGGTGGGGTATTGTGTGTGTGTGTGTGGAAGGATGGAGGTCAGGGGATTGGGGTCAGGGGATGGGTCAGGTGGGGTATTGTGTGTGTGTGGAAGGATGGAGGTCAGGGGATTGGGGTCAGGGGATGGGTCAGGTGAGGAATTCCGTGTGTGTGGGAAGGGATCGGGTCAGGTTGGGTAATGTGTGTGTGGGTAAGGAGGTCAGGTGGGGTAGTGTGTGTGGAAGGGTCAGGTACGGTAGTGTATGAGGAAGGGTCAGGTGGGGTAGTGTATGTGGAAGGGTCTGGTGGGGTAGTGTATGAGGAAGGGTCAGGTGGGGTAGTGTATGTGGAAGGGTCAGGTAGGCTAGTGTATGGGGAGAGATAGGGGTCGGGTAGGGTAGTGTATGGGGAGAGATAGGGGTCGGGTAGGGTAGTGTATGGGGAGGGATGGGGGTCAGGTGAGGTAGTGGTTTATAGTTTTTGTTGTGTTTGTGGTTTTTAGTTTACTTCACACAGTAATTATTATAATAGTAGTAATAATTATTAATAATAATAGTTATTTAAACTATAAATATCGCAAAATTATGGTGTTTTTTTCGCAAAGTGACACACCAACCGAGTTATACTCGTTTTTTTGCCGAAAACTGACACACCAAGCTCAAAAGGTTGCCCATCACTGCACTAGATGCTAGTATAGGAAGCCTTTGGCAAGATGCATACACTGCCCAAGAAGAACAAAGGGCAAGTATTGATTTTACTAGGTGTACCTGTTCTTTTCAAGAGGTTTTCCGGCAGTCAGACTTATATTGCTGCTTGTGCATATAAGAACAATAAACATGTTTTCCTTACCTATCTGCGCTCCCTCTGTGTCCTCCTCTGGTGTCACCAGTGTCCCCCGCTGACTAGAGAGCCTCCACTTCCGAGACATCTTGGGAGTGACAGCGCGCTTAGCCCATCGCTGACTGAGACAGGACAGCCCGCAGCCAGTGATTGGCTGAGCAGATTGTTACTTCTGGGACAAGTTTCCGTTTCAGACAAGTCTCAGAAATGGAGGCTCTGCGGTCATCTGGGCACACCAGACGAGGACACAGAGGCAGCGCCGACAGGTAAGGAGAACATGTTTATTGTTTTATATGCACCAGCAGCAATATATTAAAAAGGGCAGACCCTTTAAAGGTCAAAGACCAACCTATCCACTGGTCCACCTTTTAAACCTACCATCTCAGTTTTTAGTGGGGTAATCACCCTGGATAAATGTAATGCCCAATACTTTTCTTGGAGCTCTGGAAGGGTGTCCAGGAGATCATAACTGGAATCTCCCCCTCCCAGTCAGAAACCTTCATCCTTGTCTCGGTTGATCTTGGACCCAGCTGACTATAAGTAGTGGTCCACGTATCACATCACCACTTTTGCCTCCTAACATCATCAGCATACACTACCACTCTCAGAGTGGCTCCTGGCTCCTTCAAGCTCATCCTGACCCCTGCCAAAAGATCCACAACCGATCCTCCTAAGAAAAGGGTCAATTGCGAACACATACAATACGGGCAGCCCTGGCAAACACCAGACCAACCATTCACCAGCCGCAAACTCATCACCCCTGCGTAAGCCAATTAACAAAGGCATTTAGTAGGCCATATCACAGAAGGAGGGACCATTCATGGTTGATCTGATCAAATGCTTTGGTCCGTTCCAGGGACAGCAAGTACCCCTTCCTAAGACCAGCATTACTCTGCTCTACTGCCTCCCTGATACTAAAGACAACAGTAAAGGTGCTTTGGCCTGGAACACAGCAGTGCTCAGTCTCCAAAATAAGCTCAAACTTCACCAACCGATTAAACAGTATCAGTAAAAGCTTCCTGTCCATATTGAGAAGAGCTATGGGTCTCCAATTCATAATATGCCTTGGATCTTTACCCTTCGACAGAAGAATCAGGGCTGACCACCTCACTGACCTTGGCAAAATGAGACACATTGAAGAACTCGGTCAATTGGGGAACCAAGAGATCTTATACCACTCAGATGTTGAGCAGTCTGGACCTGGCAACTTATTCAGGGCAAGCTTTTCAAATCACCTGACTTCCTCTTCCCTGATCTCTTCTGCCAAAAGAGGTGTGAGATGATCTAATGACCTTCAGGATCCTTGATCTGGACCGCCTCAGATATCCTGCTCAACCAGTCCTCTCACGATTAGGGATGGCCCGAACCTGCCGAGGTTCGGGTTCGTATGAACCCAAACGCTCGGCAGCAGATTCCCGATGTCTGCCCGCTCCGTGGAGCGGGCAGATACAGCGGGAGTAACGCCTGGAAAACTGGGATACAGCCTAGGGCTATGGCTGTATCCCAGTTTTCCAGGTGGTCCTCCCGCTGGATCCGCCCGCTCCACGGAGTAGGCAGACAGCGGGAATCATTACCGAGGGTTCGGGTTCGTACGAACCGGAACCGAACTCGGTTCGGACCATCCCTACTCACGATCACTACTTACTGACGTCTTACAGTTTATGTAGGGGTCAGGCAAGGAGTACCTCCTAAAATCCCTATCAAAATCTAAAGATGCATACCTATCATACTGACACCTCATGAGCAATGTTTTCACTCTGGAGATCTTTCTACTACCTCAAGTCGAGACAAAATGCTAGAGTTTCCCTGATACACATGATACCTTTTCAGGCTCAGGAGCTGGAGAAAGAAACTAGCAACCAGCTTGAATATCTTCCCATCACTCTGACTTACTACTACATAGGGTGAGTGAAGGTACCTGACACTCAAGAAACTCCGTAATACACCGTCTTACCTCTGCTTCTACCAGGAGGGATGAATTCAGCCTCCAGTAGCTTCTTCCCATCCGGAAAAGGAAGGAGGGTCTCTGAAACATTCAAGGAAAACAAAATCAGACAGTGGTCGGAGAACTCCACTTCAACCACGGACACCATGAAAGAGATGGCTTCCTCCTTTACATAGAAACGGTCTAATAAAGACCTGCAGCTACCTTGATGAAAGGTTAAACCGGCATGGCCCGAGAGGCTCCAGATGTGGGCCACCTCCAGGCAAGCTTCTCTAACTATGCTATTCTGCACCACGCCATCATTTGCCAAGCCTGTCTTTATCGTCTCTCCTATCCTGAGACCTAGTGACATTATTGAAGTCTCTACCAAAGATCACCTGTCAACTTGTAAAAAGAAAGGGCTTAATCCTCATGAAGAGACTTTTAAGGTCCCACTTAGTTTGTGGGGCATAGATGGTAATGAGCCAGAGCTCCTCCCCCTTTATGATGACACGCAATATCAGGCACCTCCCTAACTCAATAACCCATCTGCATTCTACAGGAGCGGTAAATAGGACCTCCACCCTACTATACGGCTCAGCCAGAAGAGACCAGTGTGAAGGCCAATGTCTCCACTCTCTTCTGGCTTTTACTTCAGAGGCTACATTTATCAACCTGGTCTCCTGCAAAAATAAAATGTTGGCGTTAATACAACTGAGAAAATCAAAGGCTGTAAATCTAGCCGTATCTGACTTAATGTTGGCACAGCTAATGGATGCCAGCATAAATGGGATGAATGCTCCCATACTGGGAGATACAGCTGGATGGCCTAGTTAATTGGTTTCTTTCCCTTTTTTCTCCCCTCTTCTAAATCAGAGGAAGACCCCTTAGTTTGCTCTTTAGACCACTTTAAGCTCTCAGTCATGTCCATACCCTGATTTTCAAGATCCTGCTTCAACAGGAGCAGGCGGGGTGCCTCCTGGATGCTCCACTGCCTCCTGTCCCTTTTCCTCATTCTGAAGACAGGTAGGAGGCGTCATCGAGGGACTGACACCTATTAGAGAGAAGAGAGCGGGGTGGGTTGAGGTTTCCTTCAATATCTGGCCCGTAACACTGGGTTTAGAAGTCGCCTTTGGCCCCTTCTGACTTTTCCCTTTGCCACCCTTTTTCTCATCTTGACACTTTCTCCTACCTTCATCCAGATTCTCATACTGAGAAGAACTAGAGGAATTGGTAACCTGACTTTTTCAGCAAAGTCGTGTTATCATCTCATTTAACCTCAGTTTGTCCATCTGAGCCAGCACCAGCAGCAGGACACTGGACTACACTTGCCACCCTGAACTTTAAGAGGAGTGTAGGTACTGGCTACGTGGGTGACCTAAGTAACAACACAGGTGACAACATATTTGGCCACAGGTAGTGGCTAGATGTTCTTCCCCACCACACAGTGCACACACCTGTTTGCTGTAGTCTGCACTAAAGTGGTTGGGATTGGTGCACGTGCGGTACTGCTTTGGTTGCCCCCGGTAGAAAACCTAAATCCTATAATGGTCAAGAGAAGCTGCCGATGGTATGTGGGTGACTGTGTTCTCTGAAGGCTTAAGACGGACAGAAAGCGTCCAGGCCCCAGACCCAGGCCATGCTCATCACAATTTTTCCGGGGGACATCCATCACCTCCCTATAACTGGCCAACCAGGTCTTTATGTCATAACAAGAAAGCATCTGATTATGGGTCAGTAGTCACTTTCTTCACTGCATTTTGGCAAAATGTCACTATCTGGGCGCATATTTTAGCAACTCATAGTTACACCAGAAAACCTGAAGCTCTTTCTGTCTAATGAAGCGAATGTCAAACTTGGAGGGGCCGTAGGGGGTTGATCAGGGCAAAGATATCACTCGCTCTGAACCCCATTTGGAAGACAATCTATACAACCTTTCACCTCTAGGGACACACATCACTGCCTCGTACACCAGATGGCCACATTCCTACGGCCAGTCTCCTACCTTGGTTTTTGGAGGGACCAGACCACTCCTCCATTATGCTTCTGGAAGTACTCTAAACCACGTCTATGTACCCAGAAGGACAGGTCGACCTTCTTTCCCTCCACCTGGAGTGTTCTTTCCTCTCCACAACGCCTTCAGGAGGCACCACTGCAAGTGACCTTCAACATTAAAGTCTGGAGGTGAGGATCTTCCTGGTTTCCAGCCACCACACTTGCATATCTTCTAATAGCAGTTGGAATAGCTGGACCTGTCCCTGCCTTACTAGCAACATTACTACCATTAGCCATGGTATCATTAGCACATAAAGTGTACCTGTCACAAAGTACCCTGGACTCAATCGGCAAGCAATCCATTTGCCACAGGTAATACGCACAACCAATGTTCTCATCCAGACCAGGTGTGGTTGTCTCCATCGATACCCAAACTTTCAGCAACAAACAGATTGCATGCTGCTCGGGTCCAGAATACTTTGTGACAGGTCACAAAGAAAAAACTTTTGACGTGTCAGAGAGACAGGTTAAAAGTTTTTATCAATCAGTTTTTAATCTAACCAGTTGTGGCAGCCCTGCAGAACCTTTGCAGCAAAATTGTGGCAGACCTGGAGGCCTTCACGAGACTTCTGGCTGTCATGACGAGCACAATGTAATAGTGCCCAGGTTGACCCCTTGCACTAGAGCACATGGGAGATTAGCTACCCCCTTGGGTACAGTCCCCTAGCTTTGGAAAGCGCACTGCAACATTTTTGCATCTCCCTCTTCACCCCCTTCTCTCCCTCTCATCACTTGCCACATAGTCCATTGGAGCATTCCTTCTCCACATTTACTCAAACCTTTCCTCATTCAGCATCTTCTGGAAAGGCCCAGCAACCTGTAAGAGGATCTCGCTCTCTCCTTCCAGCCTTTTGACCTCCCCTTTCAGGGTCTGTATATGCTGGAAGAACTCAGACTTGTTCCTCCGGCTGGATGCACCTGGTTTACCACTGACAACCTGGAAATCCTTCCGCAGCTCTCTCAGCTGTTTCCCCAAGTGCTCACACTGAGCTGGAGGTAGTAATAGACTCCTCAGGGCCTGAAACGCCACACATTTTGTCTGGGCCCTTGATGGGTACAAGTATGGCTAGATCTTCCTACCGAAGGAACCTTAGGAGCACGGGCTGGGTAGGGGGTTTGTTTTCACCACCCTCCACCAGCCTGGACTGGAGAATGGGAGTCCAGATCTTTATAGTGGAGGCCCTTTCCAGGAACCAGCCACTTCCTCCAGAGCTGTACTCACTATTCTGTTGGTGGGGCTCACTGTGCGCCTACATTACATTTACCACTCAGGATTGTTTAGGAATTACAATGAACGTGTTACCCGCGGACCCTGTAATTTCTCCGTGTGTTATTCGCAATGTTATGACCTGTTCTTCCATACTCTTCTCTGTTGGGATGCAATATGAACCAGAAGTGGTGCAGGAGCGTGGTGAAGTCTCCATTAGTGCTGCCAAGAGCTAACCTCACTCCTGTCTGATCTGTCACCTCTACACATGGAAGAATAAAATCAGCACGTTCTTGTGTAATAGTCACCCTCAGATGTGGGTAGCATCATGCTGGTATTTGTGTCATAAGGTAATGTGTGTGGTTGTCTGTACTACTACTATGAAAATTGTTAAATAAAGTTTTTGTTTTTTTTTTAAATAAGGTAATGTGCAGCTCACTGATGTTCAGTTGATGTTCAATCACATGTAATCTAATGCCCAGAACTTGTAATATTATATTTAATCGAGAAAAGCATCCAAACAGGCCTAGGAGTAAAAAGATCACTACAAAGATCTCTGTACGGTCCATTCATATATTTGTACATTGTGATCAGATCGCCCCTAAGACGTCTTTTTTTTTCTGAACTAACCTGTCTTAGTAATGTAACCCACCCATTCTTCTAATGACCCGTTGCACCCGTTCAACTTCAGCTGTGTCCTTCTTATATATCGGTTCCCAAAACTGTACACAGTATTCCATGTGTGGTCTGACCAGTGATTTATAAAGAGGCAAAACTATGTTCTCATCTTTAGCATCTCGGCCTCTTTTGATGCATCCCATTATTTTATTAGCCTTGGCAGCTGCTGCCTGGCACTGATCAGTAAAATTGCCTTTACTGTTTACCAATACCCCCAGGTCCTGTTTGGAAGCAGTTTTACCCAGTGTTTTATTATTTAGCACATAACTGTACTTATTATATCTAAGGCCCAAGCGCATAACCTTACATTTATCCACATTTAACTTCATTTGTTATTTATCTGCCCAAGCCTCCAGCTTCTCTAAATCCCTCCAAATTACATAAATTGCGTAACATCAATTATACAGACATAACACACACTGTGGTTCACTTCACCATCAGGATCCTTGTTTGCTGTCAGTGAATGGAAAAATATCCTGCACAGCGCTGTCCTGTCTATCCTCTTATCCTCTATGGACTCGTGACATGGATTGGATTTGAAAACCAGACACAGAGGCCAATGGAGCGGTCATGTGATATAGCAGAGCTGGCGGCTGCCTGGCTCAGTGTCCACTCCAGGATCGACTCCTGCCGTAGGCTGCACTCATCATGCAGCTCTTTGAAGTGTTTAATCCTTTTATCCGTCACCGGCCAAGGAATTTCTAGACAATAATGTGGAGAGCAGCGGCAGAGATGAAGGAAGGATGATGGGGGGAATAGTGTCGGGAAGTGGAGACAGAACAGCAGAGATGAGTACGCAAGCAGGATCTGCTCTGCATCAGCAATAATCACTGTGTCACCATGTTAGAAAAAAAAAAAAAAAATCAGCTTAAAAACATTATTTTACCAAATTCCACCGATGCGGTTGTAGCCAAACAAATGTAGCGGGTGTTCTCCACCCCCCCCACATCCAGATTACACTCTCCCCATTCTCCACTCACACTCCTATAGTACATCCACCCTCTGTCCTCCGCTCACACACCTATATTATACCCCCGTCCTCCAATCACTCCTATTACGCCCCCCTGCTCCATCTAATCTGCCCTATTAGTATTTCCTTTCTTATTATCTTAGGATAGATATAAGTTTATCCCAGGCCAGATTACCATCTGCTGGAAGTTTGGTTCAAATTGGTTTGGTTCATATTACAACCCCTCCGTCCTCCGCTCACACTCCTGTATTACAACCCCTCCGTCCTCCGCTCACACTCCTGTATTACACCCCCTCTGTCCTCTGCTCACACTCCTGTATTACACCCCCTCCGTCCTCCGCTCACACTCCTGTATTACACCCCCTCCGTCCTCCGCTCACACTCCTGTATTACAACCCCTCCGTCCTCCGCTCACACTCCTGTATTACAACCCCTCCGTCCTCCGCTCACACTCCTGTATTACAACCCCTCCGTCCTCCGCTCACACTCCTGTATTACAACCCCTCCGTCCTCCGCTCACACTCCTGTATTACACCCCCTCCGTCCTCCGCTCACACTCCTGTATTACACCCCCTCCGTCCTCCGCTCACACTCCTGTATTACAACCCCTCCGTCCTCCGCTCACACTCCTGTATTACACCCCCTCCGTCCTCCGCTCACACTCCTGTATTACACCCCCTCCGTCCTCCGCTCACACTCCTGTATTACAACCCCTCCGTCCTCCGCTCACACTCCTGTATTACAACCCCTCCGTCCTCCGCTCACACTCCTGTATTACACCCCCTCCGTCCTCCGCTCACACTCCTGTATTACACCCCCTCCGTCCTCCGCTCACACTCCTGTATTTGGGCCCTTGCACACTGAGCAATTCTCGAGGAATTGTAGCTGAAAGTTTTCAGGCAGAATTCAAGCAGAATTTAAGCCCCCCATTGACTTCTATAGGATTCCTCTAGCAGATCTACAGCAGAAAATTCTGCTCGGAAATTCTGCAGTGTGAACAACAGAGCAGAAAACCCATTGAACACAATGGGACTTTGCTCTGTACATTTTTTACGGGAGGAATTTCAAGCTGAATTTCAAGCTGAATTCCTCGCCTTTTCCTCAGTGTGCACATACCCTTACACCCCCTCCGTCCTCCGCTCACACTCCTGTATTACACCCCCTCCGTCCTCCGCTCACACTCCTGTATTACACCCCCTCCGTCCTCCGCTCACACTCCTGTATTACACCCCCTCCGTCCTCCGCTCACACTCCTGTATTACACCCCCTCCGTCCTCCGCTCACACTCCTGTATTACACCCCCTCCGTCCTCCGCTCACACTCCTGTATTACACCCCCTCCGTCCTCCGCTCACACTCCTGTATTACACCCCCTCCGTCCTCCGCTCACACTCCTGTATTACACCCCCTCCGTCCTCCGCTCACACTCCTGTATTACATCCCCTCTGTCCTCCGCTCACACTCCTGTATTACACCCCCTCCGTCCTCCGCTCACACTCCTGTATTACACCACCTCCGTCCTCCGCTCACACTCCTGTATTACACCCCCTCCGTCCTCCGCTCACACTCCTGTATTACACCCCATCCGTCCTCCGCTCACACTTCTATATTACACCCCCTCTGTCCATCTTTAGATACAATGTTCAGCCTATGGCCATATCCATGTTTTCAAGGCGGGGAGTCATATGCAGAGCATTGGGTTCAGAGAACGTTGAAGAACCCTAACAGTTCGACATTTCCTCTCAACACTACTGCTGGGACAAAGGTGGACTCAATGTAGATCAAATAGCCGATGGTGCCGCCACATCTGATATCTTTCTCTGTATCTAAGCTCTTCTCCTCTGTATCTGATAGATTTCTCTGTTTCTAAGCGCTTCTTCTCTGTAGCTGATATCTTTCTCTGTATCTAAGCTCTTCTTCTCTGTAGCTGATATCTTTCTCTGTATCTAAGCTCTTCTCCTCTGTATCTGATAGATTTCTCTGTTTCTAAGCTCTTCTTCTCTGTAGCTGATATCTTTCTCTGGATCTAAGCTCTTCTTCTCTGTACCTGATATCTTCCTCTGGAGCTACACTCTCCTCTGTTTCTAATATCTTTCTCTGGATCTAAGCTCTTCTCTGTATCTGATATCTGGGGGAACGATGATTTTAGGTCTGGCCCTAAATGAACGATCAGCCGATGACACGATCATCGGCTGATCGTTCTCTCTATTTCACCGAACGATAATCGGCCGAATCGGGCCAAATGGGGCCGATTCGTCCGATTATCGTTACTGTGGAATAGGGCCCTAAGGGTCCATTTACACAGTAAGATTATCTGACAGATGATCTGCCAAAGCCAGAAACAGAGATCAGGAAAAAGGAAAGCCTGAAATTATTCCTCTTTTTAAATCCATTACTCACTTTGGCTTCAAATCTTTGGCAGATAATCTGTCAGATAATCTTTCTGTGTAAATGGACTTTAAGCTTTTCTCCTCTGTATCCGATATCTTTTCTGGATCTACGCTCTTCTCCTCTGTAGCGTATATCTTTTTCTGGATATATGCTCTCCTCTGTCTCTAATGTCTTTCTCTGGATCTAAGGTCTTCTCCTCTGTATCCGATATCTTTCTCTGGATCTACGCTCTCTTCTGTATATAATGATATCTTTCTCTGGATCTACGCTCTCCTCTGTATAAAATGATATCTTTCTCTGGATCCACGCTCTCCTCTGTATATAATGATATCTTTCTCTGGATCTATGCTCTTTTCCTCTGTATATAATGATATCTTTCTCTGGATCTAAGCTCTTCTCTGTATATAATAATATCTTTCTCTGGATCTAAGCTCTTCTCCTCTGTATCTAATATATTTCTCTGGATCTAAGTTCTTCTCTGTATCAAATATCTTTCTTTAGATCTACGCTCTCCTCTGTATCTGATATCTTTCTCTGGATCTACGCTCTCCTCTGTATCTGATATCTTTCTCTGGATCTACACTCTCCTCTGTATCTGATATCTTTCTCTGGATCTACACTCTCCTCTGTATATAATGATATCTTTCTCTGGATCTAAGCTCTTTTCCTCTGTATATAATAATATCTTTCTCTGGATCTAAGCTCTTCTCCTCTGGATCTAATATATTTCTCTGGATCTAAGTTCTTCTCTGTATCAAATATCTTTCTTTAGATCTACGCTCTCCTCTGTATCTGATATCTTTCTCTGGATCTACGCTCTCCTCTGTATCTGATATCTTTCTCTGGATCTACACTCTCCTCTGTATCTGATATCTTTCTCTGGATCTACACTCTCCTCTGTATATAATGATATCTTTCTCTGGATCTAAGCTCTTTTCCTCTGTATATAATAATATCTTTCTCTGGATCTAAGCTCTTCTCCTCTGGATCTAATATATTTCTCTGGATCTAAGTTCTTCTCTGTATCCAATATCTTTCTCTGGATCTACACTCTCCTCTGTATCTGATATATTTCTCTGGATCTAAGCTCTTTTCCTCTGTATATAATAATATTTTTCTCTGGATCTAAGCTCTTTTCCTCTGTATATAATAATATTTTTCTCTGGATCTAAGCTGTTCTTCTCTGTATCCAATATCTTTCTCTGGATCTACGCTCTCCTTTGTGTATAATGATATCTTTCTCTGGATCTACGCTCTCCTCTGTGTATAATGATATCTCTCTCTGGATCTACGCTCTCCTCTGTGTATAATGATATCTCTCTCTGGATCTACGCTCTCCTCTGTGTATAATGATATCTCTCTCTGGATCTACGGTCTCCTCTGTGTATAATGATATCTCTCTCTGGATCTACGGTCTCCTCTGTGTATAATGATATCTCTCTCTGGATCTACGGTCTCCTCTGTATATAATGATATCTCTCTCTGGATCTACGGTCTCCTCTGTATATAATGATATCTCTCTCTGGATCTACGGTCTCCTCTGTATATAATGATATCTCTCTCTGGATCTACGGTCTCCTCTGTATATAATGATATCTTTCTCTGGATCTACGGTCTCCTCTGTATATAATGATATTTTTCTCTGGTTCTACGGTCTCCTCTGTATATAATGATATTTTTCTCTGGATCTACGGTCTCCTCTGTATATAATGATATTTTTCTCTGGATCTACGGCCTCCTCTGTATATAATGATATTTTTCTCTGGTTCTACGGTCTCCTCTGTATATAATGATATTTTTCTCTGGATCTACGGTCTCCTCTGTATATAATGATATTTTTCTCTGGATCTACGGTCTCCTCTGTATATAATGATATTTTTCTCTGGATCTAAGCTCTTCTCCTCTGTATATAATGATATCTTTTTCTGGATCTAAGCTCTTCTCATCTGTAGCTGATATCTTTCTCTGGATCTAAGCTCTTTTCATCTGTATCCATTTTTCTCTTCAGTTGTGCTGGTTCTTGGAGTAGATATTCTGGAGTTGGTAAAACAGCAGATTCACAGGGTAGGATTCTCACCGTCACTGACATCTATTTAACATTTTAAACGTTTCTTGCGAATCAATTGTACAAAGAATTTTTTCAACTTCAAAAGAAACGTGTGCAGCTGAGAGAGCAGTGTCCAGGGCCGGAGGCGACTCCTACAATAATTGTCCACAGTTGTTACAGGAGGAAAGCAGGATGGTCGGTAGGTCACGGCACTCCCCCCCCCCCCCCCCCCCATCCAATATACATCTGTCCACCATGTTGTCTGGTTGTAGATTCCAGGATGATGGGAGATGCTGTGATGAGGAAAGCAGGATTGGCGCAGATCCCGTGACTTCAGTCACTTCCTGCTCAGTCACTGAGTCACGTTACTGTCCTGGTCAGCTCCCAAATTACTGGGTACTGGGTAAGATAAGACTGGTAGAGGGTGACATCCTATAAGATGAAGGAGCAGTCAGATGGCAGACAGGAAATATCTGCCTTCTCTACTGAATGACTCTATATCACTATGTTGGCTCTATATCTGATACATGGGCACTATAGAGATGGATCCAGGGAGACAGGAAGGGCAGCAAAGGCTTGGCTCACAGCCTGGAGGAGGAAGAAGGAGAAGATGGGTACTATGATCTACACTCACAGCCTGAAGGAGGAGGAATAGTGAGAAGATGAGCATTGTGACCTAAGCTCACAGTCTGGAGGAGGAGGAAAAGGAAGGAGAGGACGGGCACCATAACATAAGTTCACAGCCTGGTGGAGGATGGAGAAGATGGGCACCATGAGCTAATATCATATCTTGGAGGAGGAGGAGGAGGAGGAGGAAGAAGGAGGAGAAGATGTGTACCATAACCTAAGCTCACAGCCTGGAAGAAGAAGGAGAAGATGGGCACAATGACCTAACCTCACAGCCGAGAACAGGAGGGAGGAGAAGATGTGTACCATAACCTAAACTCACAGTCTGAAGGAAGAGAAAGGAAAATATGTGCACCATAACCTAAGCTCACTGCCTGTAGGAGGAGGCAAAAGGAGAAGATAGGCACCGTAACCGAAGATCACTGCTTGGAGGAGTAAGGAGAAAATGGGTACCATGACCTAAGCTCACATCGAAAAGGGGCAGATCATGCGGCACAATGTAAACACCAACTGAAGCAGTGATGAGCAGAGGTTCAGTGAGGTGACCAAGTGTGACCTCAGAGGGCCTGGGCCCTGCTCAGAACTGACATGTAGACAGCAATCACACTGTCCATCTACTGTCCAGCATCAATTCTGTGGGGGAAGAGGGCTCCTAGCTAACCCCAGGGGAGGGGGTCATCACAGACCATAGGGAACCCCTCACTAACCCCAGGGGAGGGGGTCATCACAGACCATAGGGAATCCCTCACTAACACCAGCGGAGGGGTCATCACAGACCATGGGGAACCCCTCACTGACACCAGGGAAAGGATCATCACAGACCATAGGGAACCCCTCACTAACCCCAGGGGAGGGGGTCATCACAGACCATAGGGAACCCCTCACTAACCCCAGGGGAGGGGGTCATCACAGACCATGGGGAACTCCTCACTAACAGCAGGGAAAGGGTCATCACAGACCATAGGGAACCCCTCACTAACCTGAGGGGAGGGGTCGTCACAGACCTTTAGGAACTCCTCACTACCACCAGGGGAGGGGGTCATCACAGACCATGGGGAACTCCTCACTAACACCAGAGAAAGGGTCATCACAGACCATAGGGAACCCCTCACTAACCCCAGGGGAGGGGGTCATCACAGACCATAGGGAACCCCTCACTAACCCCAGGGGAGGGGGTCATCACAGACCATGGGGAACTCCTCACTAACACCAGGGAAAGGGTCATCACAGACCATGGGGAACTCCTCACTAACACCAGGGGGGGGGGGGGGTGTCATCACAGACCATAGGGAACCCCTCACTAACCCCAGGGGAGAGGGTCATCACAGAACATGGGGAACTCCTCACTAACACCAGGAGGGGGTCATCACAGACCATGGGGAACTCCTCACTAACACCAGGGGAGGGGTCATCACAGACCATAGGGAATCCCTCACTAACCCCAGGGGAGGGGGTCATCACAGACCATGGGGAACTCCTCACTAACACCAGGGGAGGGGGTCATCACAGACCATAGGGAATCCCTCACTAACCCCAGGGGAGGGGGTCATCACAGACCATGGGGAACTCCTCACTACCACCAGGGGAGGGGTCATCACAGACCATAGGGAATCCCTCACTAACCCCAGGGGAGGGGGTCATCACAGACCATGGGGAACTCCTCACCAACACGGGGGGGGGGGGGGGGGGGGTGTCATCACAGACCATGGGGAACTCCTCACTAACACCAGGGGAGGGGGTCATCACAGACCATGGGGAACCCCTCACTAACCCCAGGGGAGGGGGTCATCACAGACCATGGGGAACTCCTCACTAACACCAGGGAAAGGGTCATCACAGACCATAGGGAACCCCTCACTAACCCAAGGGGAGGGGGTCATCACAGACCATAGGGAACCCCTCACTAACCCCAGGGGGGGGTGTCATCACAGACCATGGGGAACTCCTCACTAACACCAGGGGAGGGGGTCATCACAGACCATGGGGAACCCCTCACTAACCCCAGGGGAGGGGGTCATCACAGACCATGGGGAACTCCTCACTAACACCAGGGAAAGGGTCATCACAGACCATAGGGAACCCCTCACTAACCCAAGGGGAGGGGGTCATCACAGACCATAGGGAACCCCTCACTAACCCCAGGGGGGGGTGTCATCACAGACCATGGGGAACTCCTCACTAACACCAGCGGAGGGGGTCATCACAGACCATAGGGAACCCCTCACTAACCCCAGGGGAGGGGGTCATCACAGACCATAGGGAACCCCTCACTAACCCCAGGGGAGGGGGTCATCACAGACCATGGGGAACTCCTCACTAACACCAGGGGGGGGGGGGGGGGGTCATCACAGACCATAGGGAACCCCTCACTAACCCCAGGGGAGGGGGTCATCACAGACCATGGGGAACTCCTCACTAACACCAGGAGGGGGTCATCACAGACCATGGGGAACTCCTCACTAACACCAGGAGGGGGTCATCACAGACCATGGGGAACTCCTCACTAACACCAGGGGAGGGGTTGTCACAGACCTTTAGGAACTCCTCACTACCACCAGGGGAGAGGGCATCACAGACATTGGGGCGCTCCAACTAACTACAAGGTAGGGGTCATCACAGAGCGTGGGGAACTTCTTACTAACCCCGAGAGGGGGCATCACATATCACATAACATTCAGTGTAAAAGATTATGCGCTACCAGCAGAGAAGACAATGGAGACAATATCCGGGAAAAGGGGGGAGGGCTAATCCATACACAAAACATTGACCCTACCCACAGAAAAGTGAGGGCAACTCTGGAGGATAGTACAGGATAAATAATGTATGTATGTATACAGTGACTCCACCAGCACAATAGTGAGTGCAGCTCTGAAGTATAACACAGCATATATCTCAGGATCTGTACAAGATAAGTAATGTATGTACACAGTGACCCCACCAGCAGAATAGTGAGTGCAGCTCTGGGGTATAATACAGGATGTAACTTTAGGGACACATCACACCTTGCTCCTGCTGCTCCTTGTAGGTCTCCATTGTATATATTGTTTATCAGTACAGGATTCACTGTAGGGCCCCTCAAAGCACACATATAGGTTCCAGGCCCAGCTAAAGATTACACAATCATTAACCACTAAGGTTCTGGAGCTGGCTGCCATTGTCTGAGAGATTATAAGGAATAGACGGCGCAGGGAACACCACTGAGGTCGGCAGTGACACAAAGCCTGAGAACGCAGCAGCCTGACACTCTGTGTATACATTCCAGGGTTTTAAAGAGAGCAGGAAAGGGGATTTCTTGCACCCCGCTGGTGCTGGATCTGACGGAGATCACTGAATGCCATGCTGTGAGCGGGGGGCTGCACCTCCCCTTCTGCCTCTCAAGATGAAGACAGAGACGCAACATCAAGGAGACAAAGAAAGATCAGATTTACAATTCTGGGGAGATTTAAAGCACATCTACTTCCACCTATATTGAATTGTGAGCTATACTTGGGGAACAGGACTGGTGTAAACACAACATCTGCCACAATGCACTGCAGCAGGACATCAGAATAGTGAGTGCAGCTCTGGAGGTAACTGGAAGATGAAACCTGATGTAACAGCAGAATAGTAAGGGCAGCTCTGGAGGTCATCTGAAAGATAATCTGTTCTCTATACATAGCCAAACTACTGGACCAGTCTGGTGCACTGGTAAATCACGTTGTTGCCCAGATGGTCTTATACTGCGTTTCTATCATACTTGACAAAAAACACCCCCAAAAAACAAGACCATTTGTAATGGTGGTGGTGAGACATGATATTAGTGTATATAGCAATGTAGATCTTTACCTATAGTCACCATGAGTGAACGCATTATGAGCTGCACAGGAATCTGCCGCATAGAACATGACTGCTGTCCGAGCTGCTGCCATCTGTCAGCAGACCCCAGCCCGTCTGAAAACATGACACAGATCAGTGATGGACGGGGCACACAGTGTGATGAGCAATGCTTTCTACACCACCCAGCCTTCAATCTCTCTATATTATTCTTACATACTACAGAGCAGAGCGCAGTACCACAACCAGCCACTAGGGCGTTGTGCTGTCCATCTATTCTAGGGCAGGAATGGCGTTTACAGTGTTGAGGATGGAGATGATGGGAGGTGTGACCACCATCAATATGACCCATATACATAGAACCTCCTCTCCCTATAGGCTGATTTTCTTACCCTTTTCACTGGGTGGACATTTGGGGAGGGGGGATACATTTTTGCAGAAGTCCCCTTATAATTACCCTGTTGGTTATCTTATCAGTTTTAATGCCACAGTCCCTCCAATGGCTGCCTGCAGAATAACATTGTCAGCTCTAACATCTATCCATGCATATTCCATCGCAGGGCCCAATTAATGTCCCCGTCAATCACTGACGCCGCCCTCTACACCGGATGCCTCGTCTTTGGTCCTATCTGCATTGTTCTAGATGTCTCGGTGCTTTTAATTCCACATGAAGCAGGTTATCTCATTAGATCTCGCTCCCCCACGCTCTGAATGGCGCTGTCTGTCTTATCAAAGAACCCGAAGGTACAAAAGGCGGTAATTCGCGGTAACTTCTGGCGGCCGGCACACAATTCATCCACTCATCCTACTTTCTGCAACTTGCAATTTTGTTTAAAAAAAAAAAAAGGTGCAGAAATCCCTTTGATAGGAGGCTTTAAAGCACCGGCGCTCCCTAATGGCAAGATTTAAAAGAAGTGACCTTACTGCGAAGATATCAAAGTGTAGAATAGAGGCGTCTTCTGAGAGCCGGCGACCTCCGCGCTCAGCCCCTCCCCTCGCCAGCTCTGATGTTTTCTTCCCGTATGAATTAGCGCAACTTCTGCTGCCGTCTGCACAACTGAAGCCTCTACCTGCATCTCATAAGGCGGTAATGGGCAGAATCCATCCGGGCGGGGGGGCACTACAGTTCCCAGCATACCATACAAGAGAGCACAGAAGCAGCCACATGTGGGGCAAATACTACAGCCACACCTCAGACCCCAAAAGGTAAAGAACCAGAAACATCCAGAAGTGCAGCGTAATGAAGAAAGGAGGAGGAGGGGGATAGCCGCCCCACAGAATAACACTCACAACTTCTACCCCCAGAAATCAGCACACTCCTCTCCTGACATCCTCTGTGCTGCTAGGACCCTGCTCCTCCCTTTTATAACTCTTCTCCTGTGACCTCCCCAATAAGATCAGCACTCTCCTCTTCTGACATCCTCTGTGCTGCTGGGACCCTACTCTTTGCTCTATGTAACTCTCACCCTTTGACCTCCCCTATAAGAGCAGCACACTCCTCTCCTGACATCCTCTGTGCTGCTGGGGGGCAGTGTTATACAGCACCTGGTGTCACACACAAGTATAGGGCAGCACAATGTACACTCTGACACTACACATTCTATACTAGATGGGCATATAGTACAGTACACTAGAGAGTAGTGTGATTTGGGGGGTGGGGTGGGGGGATATGTGTGACAAGCAGGGTCATGGAGGAGGGAATCGGAATGGATGATGTATGATGGGGAGGGTCATGTGATCAGAGACGTTTGATGGGGGACGGGCTAGCTTAGGGGTAGTCTGTGTAATGAAGAAATAAACACAAATTATATAAAATAAAAGTTTAATATGAGGTATGGGGGTGAGGATGGGGGGGGGGGTACATGTGCTGGGGGGGATGGGGGATTGGACATTAATAAATACAACTCCTGATTGTCTTCTAGGTTTATTTATAACATGTATAGCGCTCACTGTGTCCCAGACGGAGTCCTCTTCCTGTCCAGCCGCCTCCAGAAACTCATAACCTGCAAGCATCACAAAAGAGACAGCAGCCATTACTACATCATCATTCCTCCCCTGATCCGGATGGTCCCCCGGGGACACCCCCCAAACCCCACACCATGAAATCTTTAACATCGCCCAAAGAAAGTGAATGGAACCCCCACTCCACCCTCAAGAATATGGAGATATGGACTTTATTCTACTGATACACTGCGACAAGGTGGATGACATCATCATGCGACACATTAGGTCATCGGGGTGGAGACAGCATCCATGTCTTACCGCTTAGTCTGGTGTAAGGTGAGGTCGTCCTGCAGTACCTGCGCCCTCTTCTGGAGGAAGTGCACCTGTAGTGGGGAAGAGAGGTTACATATGACATCGCTGGACAGGAGGGGCCACATAAGGGCCACACCTCCACCCCTTAGACTGGAAGAAGGGCTCAATATACACATCATCCAGCATCCCCTGCTGGTTCAGTATGAGCACTGAGCAAGCTCTTCTCAATTGCATTCTGGGAAGTGTTGCGAGTACAGCGGGAATTATAGCAACTGAACAGTTGGGGCGACTGTCCAGCTGAATAGTGCATTTACACAGTAACAACTCTGCTGTACTATGGTCATCAGAGGCGGTGGGCTGTGGTATAGGGGTGGAGCCTCCTTGGTCACATGATCCATTACCTGAGATTTTAGAGACGTGATGGTGTCCTCCAGTTCATGGCGCATGGTTGCAGGCATCAGTCCCCGAATCTTCAGCTCGTACTCTAGCCGGATATCAGCGATCTGTGAGGAAAGATGGTAAACATTATAGATCCTATGGGGCAGTCACCCGACTTTCCCAGACTCTTGAATGGGGTGATAATAGTCCTCTCATATAGTATTCATAAATCAGAAGGAGCAGGATGAACAGAGCTGCTGTAACAACATCAAATCTCTATAACCGTATCCCTTGAGTTACACGTTATGTACCTCATAATGGGATGCAAGGACAGGATGGTAGAAATCTTTATAATCATCATCAACATTCAGCCCTTGTCCGGTCACATTTTATGTACCCCCCCATAATGAGACCTGAGGACAGATAAGAACAATGAGTGCAGCTCTGGAGGATAAGACATGATGTAACAGCAGTATAGTGAGCGCAGCTCTGGGGGTGACTGTAAGATAAGACATGATTTAACAGCAAAATAGTGAGTGCAGCTCTGGAGGTAATTGGAGGTATGGAGCAGAGGAGACAGAGTTGCGTTGTGTCTGGGAGGTGTGAGAAGATTCTCCATCCTGTAATTAGCGGTATAATCTACAGAATGTGATATTCGCGGTTATTGTCGCCGTCTATCTCTGCCCGCCAGAGCCGGGTCTAGGAGAAATTACTTTGCTGCTAGAGATGTTAGCTGTCAGACGCCTGCGGCAAATAATTACAGAAACACTGAGAAGCTGCAGCATGGAGGGGCCGTGACTAGACGGAGAGGGCCGAGGACAGAGCTCTGCATGGCGCCCACTTCGGAATAGAGAGATAAACATGGTGTCCCCAGTAATGGCTCATGTCACCTGCACTGATTAATTCGTCTGTCACAATAAGAGTGGCGATAACTGAGGACTGGCCGCCGCCATTGCTGGGGGTCCTCACCCTCTGATGGTCGGCAGGTCCTGAGCCTCCTACTCTTGGGTGGTGTGGCTGGGATGATGGGGGTTGGAAGCCAACATTCCTCAGGACAAGACCAAAAGCGTCATATAAAAGGCTATGGGGGGGATGTAGTGAGATTAGGACGTAGGCGTTGGGGTAGTGTACCTGCTCCTGCAGCTCCAGCTCCCTTTCTTGGAGTCTCCGTTCTGACAGGCGTAGCTGGGTGCAGTAACCGCTCACCTCCTCCTTCACCATCTGCAAAAAAAAAAAAATGCGTCACATGTGATCACCACCTGTGGCCAGAGACCTAATAAACCCCCCGCCCCAGGATAAGCACCGCCCTTCCCACTACAGGATAAACCCTGCCCTTCCCGCCACAGCATAAACACCACCCACATCACAGGATAAACACTGCCTGCTCCCCGCCACAGGACAAAAACCGCTCCCGCCAAGACAAAGGATAAACACTGCCCCCCGGAAAAAACAAACAAAAGAAAACTGATAAACACAGCCCCCCAACACAGGATAAATGGACAAATGGATGGGCTGAGGAGCTGACACTCTCTTCTCCCCCTTACCACTGTGACTAATACATCAGGGCATTCGGCTTGCATTTGTAGTGTATACAAGGCAGGCAGAACACCCAACCCTGGCAGCAGCATGACACCCGGCCCTGGCAGCACAGCAGAGGGCTGGAGAGAGTCTTCAGATATTACATGTAAATCAGCTCAGCGCCAGTCTGTGAGTATATACGGTATATACTGCTGCCAAAAACCCTTCACCAAAGGGGAAAGAAGCAGGAGAAGATCACCAGCGGGGGAAGAAAAAGAAGGAGAGGATAACCACTGGGGGAAGAAGAAGGACAATATCACCACCAAGGGATGAAGAAGGAGGACAGGATCACCACCGGGGAAAGAAGCAGGAGAAGATCACCACCGGGGGAAGAAGAAGCAGGAGAAGATCACCACCCGGGGAAGAAGAAGAAGAAGAAGGAGGAGAAGATCACCACCAGGGGAAGAAGAAGGAGGACAGGATCACCACTAGGGAAAGAAGCAGGAGAAGATCACCACCGGTGGAAGAAGAAGCAGGAGAAGATCACCACCGGGGGAAGAAGCAGGAGAAGATCACCACCCGGGGAAGAAGACTAAGAAGAAGAAGGAGGAGGAGAAGATCACCACCAGGGGAAGAAGAAGAAGGAGAAGATCACCACCAGGGGAAGAAGAAAGAGGAAAGGATCACCACCGGGGTAAGAAGAAGCAGGAGAGGATCACCACCGGGGGTAGAAGGGGGAGACAATCACCACAGGGAGTGGAACAAGATTATCTTATAAAGTCTTGGAAAGTCCCAAGACACAGACAGGAATGAAGAAACAAATCCTTTCTAGAGAGATGGTGCTGTATACACACCAAAACAGGGGTCAGGGATGGTCCCCTCACCATTAGACACAGTCCTGTGTAGCCTGAACACACCACCACAGATCTGTCCCCATCCTTGTTACAATGTATCAGTGCGGCATCCACAGGATACAGCTGTAACAATGCCTCAGCTAGGTAAACAGGATCAGTTTAGGATGGATTAAGCCACCTTTGGCTTTTCCTATTCACTGACAAGCAGAGGTGTAGAAATGGTGAGAAGTCTATCAGATAGCTGCACTACATGATGATGAAGTCCCTGGAGGTCGCTGTGGCGAGCCCTCTATAGGAGGGTATAGAACGAGTCCTCTCCAGTAGTTCCCGGGGGCCCCTCCTGGGGTCGGCCGAGCCCCGGATTCAGGCCTCGGGGAGGGACCCGGCTGCTTTGCGTCCTCCACCTTCTGGTTTTAAACAGATCCATATGTCGCCTCCTCGGCACATATGGCGCATTCCTTTCTGGTGGGAATTTTCTGCTTCTTGTTGCGACACACCATTTACACCCAGACATGATGCTTTGATGTCGGCGCAGCGAGGATTGTCTGGATAACCATATGATCACTGCCGGGAAGATGATGACATTATTGGGTTCTATAGTTGGCATTAAAGGAGAACTCTATCCTTAGATCCAAAAGTCAGCTTCACGCTGTCATCCCTGGAAACCCTGATTCCCTGCAACTTTTCTGCTGTCTCATCTATTTCAGATCCTTTCATGAAAAGGCAACCTCAGCTCCCTCACAGACAGAGGGTGAAGGCAGCTCCCCTATGACTGGGGCATCAACCTCTCAGATTAAGGATGTTTATCTGAATTGTATAAATAAAAGTTGATTGAACTGGGAAGTAGAAGGTCTAATTTAAAAAAGTATCAGGGATGAAACATAACCTAAACTCCCTGAGGACACTGAGGTGTATCTGCATCTGATGGCCAGTCCAGAGACAGCATGCAGAATAGCCAACATTACACCAAAGCTTAAAGGTCTAAATACACAGTTACCATGAAGCAGGAGGCTCAGGATGAGCAGAGCTGTGGGAGCAGACACACTGGCAGTTTATGTTAACACCACAGCCACTAAAGAAGCCTTCTATTCTCCATTTCCACATCTGCTGAGGGTGAGCAGCTGGCACACCAGGGGCCACACCTACCACCCCAGACACTTGTGAACGGAAGCCCGGGGCCCCCGGCTGCGGTCACAATGGGAACTGGAGCATAGGAAGACAATTACAACCTCTCTCAGTAATTGTAGAGCATCATCGGCCAGGGGTGTCTCCGGGATTCAAGAGAACACAGACAGGGGAAACCTCAGTGGTGGGTCAGGCAAGGACGGAGCGCGAACGCCATCATCTCCCCCCATATCAGGAGGTCCAAGCCACCTTCCAAGGACACGGCCTGAATTCTATCCACCTGTCAGATAAGAGAACACAGAGGGGGCACAAACTTATCTTGATAATGTCACCACTCTCCTATTAGTTCTGGTCATGTGAGGTCATGAGAGGTCATGACTGCTCTCCTCTGCTCCTCAGGCCCAAGGGGATTGGCCGGATCAGTCAGGCCCGAGGGGATTGGCCGGATCAGCCAGGCCCTGAGGTCTAGTGGATGTGTACAATCTGCTCAGGTCTGGCTGATCTGTGCAATCTGTGTATCCTGGGTTTACAGAGAAGGTTGTTCTTACCACCTGTGGAGGATTCCACTAATGTCACATAACACACGAGGGGAAACATTTCACAGCTGCCGCCTGCTGTACAGGAAATCAGATGAAAGAATAAGACACCAGCCGAGGGGGCGCTAACATTCCTGCACTCACCAGAGGGGATCGCTCACATCCCAGCACTCACCAGAGGGGGCGCTCACATCCCTGCACTCACCAGAGGGGGCACTCACATCCCTGCACTCACCAGAGGGGGCGCTCACATCCCTGCACTCACCAGAGGGGGCGCTCACATCCCTGCACTCACCAGAGGACCGCTCACATCCCTGCACTCACCAGAGGGGGGCGGTCACATTCCTGCACTCACCAGAGGGGGGCGGTCACATTCCTGCACTCACCAGAAGGGGCGCTCACATTCTTGCACTAACCAGAGGGGGCTCTCACATCCCTGCACTCACCAGAGGACCGCTCACATCCCTGCACTCACCAGAGGGGATGCCCACATCCCTGCACTCACCAGAGGGGATGCTCACATCCCTGCACTCACCAGAGGGGATGCTCACATCCCTGCACTCACCAGAGGGGATGCTCACATCCCTGCACTCACCAGAGGGGATGCTCACATCACTGCACTCACCAGAGGGGACACTCACATCCCTGCACTAACCAGAGGACCACTCACATCCCTGCACTCACCAGAGGACCGCTCACATCCCTGCACTCACCATTACACCCCGAGGAGCCATCCTGCAGACCATTACACCACTGAGGATCCATCCAGGAGATTACACCCTTAAAGAGCCGTCCTACAGACCATTACCCCCCAGAGGCACAATCCTGCAGACCATTACACCCCCCGAGGCATGATCCTGCAGACCATTAGACCCCCTTGAGGCACTATCCTGCAGAATATACATCTGAGGATCCCTCCTGCAGATCATCACACCTCTGGGGCATCAATTTACCTTTATAGCCTTCTCGTTCTCTCTCATCAGTTGCCTCTTATCTTCCTCGTGGCTCTTTGCGGCCTCCTGAAATCTCTGCTCTGCTGCAAGCTGCTGGCGGATGCTTTCTTCTCGTATGGAGGCGACGGTCGCCTGGAGGTCACTAACCACCTGTACGAAGACAAGGAAGATGTGAGTGACGTAACCTGCAGTAAAAAATACAGAGCAGTCAGGGATCCCCCACTACAGACTGCCAGTACAGTCACCGTAGGTTATGTGGTTACTGGCCTCCCTGTGTGTCAGTCCTCGCTGAAGCCCTGCATTCTGTTCATGAAACAGGGAGCTCAGGATGACCCTCTCCAAGACGGAAAGGTTTATTATGCACCAAGCTTAGACTATTGCGATGGTATATCATTACAATGCGACAGCATTCTATGATCTGACGTCTGGGACCCCTCCAATTCTGATAAAGAAGGGGCCGCTGCACTAAATTGATGGGCCTGGCAGCCAGACCCCATTTACATTAAGGTGATGACACACTATAGTGATACACCATTACTATATACCTGACTGCATCACAAACAGGAGCTGAGCTACAAGATACTGGGCCCCAACAACCTCACCTGCCATTTTGTTTTCTAAAAATTGCGTGCAGCTCTGGGGGTGACTGGAGGATAAGACATAATGTGACAGCAGAATAGTGAATGCAGCTCTGGAGGATAAGCCATGATGTAACAGCTGAATAGTGAGTGCAGCTCTGGGGGTGACTGGATCAGCACAGGAATAAACTGACCACATCCTCTGTCTCGGGAACCCTTTCTGTGTGCGGCAATGGGATGGGCACTGTACACAGACTACACAGAGAAAGGGTTAAGTGTGTACAGGAGGACTGGAGCCCATATGGGCCTGTTTAGGGGCCGTCACAAATCTGCAGCTGGATGCAGTGAGGCATTATGGGAGGAGACATTGAACACAGGAATGTTCCCCCTTTTATGTTGAAAACAAAAAAATGTGTAAACTCAGATTACAATATGACTTCCTGTTACCACGGCAACGAACGCTGCAAACAGGGGAGGGGCTGACAGAGTGCTTTACAGCACGCTGCTACAAGAGGGACCCTCCATCCGTGGGGCCCGCAGGCCACCAACTGTACATCCTAGCATTAGCATGTGTTATCCTCCAGAGCTGCACTCTCTATTCTGCTGTTACATCAAGTCTTAACCTCCAGTCACGTCCAGAGCTGCACTCACTATCCTACTCATATCTTTTCCTCCAGTCACCTCCAGAGCTGCACTCACTATTCTGCTGTCACATCATGTCTTGTGATGGTGAATACACTCCTGAAGGTAAATGGAATATGAGACATAATGTAGAAGCAGAATAGCGAGTTTAGCTCTGGAGTCACTGGAGGATAAGACATGAAGAAGGTTGATGAGAATCAGGAAATCTTTGTTGTTCCATAATGACCATAAATAGAGCAGCGCCCCCTGGAGACGGCAGCCTAGGACTGTATATGTGATATCTGCCGCATGCTCAGTGTCAGGCAGAAGCTCCGGAGGGGACAGAAGAACACAGCTTAGTAGACATGGGCCCCTGGTGTGAAGTGGTCCTGCTTCTCACTGTTCATAACCAGCGTCACCCCCTATGGGCAGATCCCCCCTTCTCCTGACTGACTTTTTAGGGTGCGTCAGTCCTCACATTCAACTTTGGATGAACAGGCGACCAGACATACCCAGGACTGGGACTATGATCAAGGTGCCCAGCTGCCACTCCTCACCAACAAGCATTGGACAGAAAGCAAGCTCCTGGGTCTAGTAAAAGGTTTCCTGAGATCTCTGCTTGCTGTCAGGTAGTAGAGACATTCCTGCTCACATCCGAAGCCCTTGTTCCATTTCTCTGCTCTCACAGCTGAGGGTCTGCCATAGTTGTATTCAGTCTCTGCAGACTGATTCAGGTCACCTGCCCTGATGCACTGTAACAAACCATCAGGAAGGAGAGGAGTGAGGATTCTGCTGCCCTGATACATTGTAACAAGTCCACAGCTGTGAGAATTATCAGGTCTGTAAACAGAGACCTTTACATTCATTGACAGCCAGCAGAGGTCTATACAAAAGGAATTCATCAGCGTCTATGCGGATTGGCATATCTGCCACTCTGGCCTTAGCGCAGTACCTGAGCAGTCTTCGCCAGCTTCTCGCCATATTCCTTCTCCATCTCCAGTAACCTGCTGCTGGCCTGGAAGAGAGAAGGAAAGTGAGATGAGTGGAGGCATGGGTGAATGACCTCTGTACTTGGCGCCTCATCTGAACAGCAGAGTCACCGGGCATAGCGCCAATTCCAACGCCCTGCATGGCGGGCACAACAGCGCAACGCGTCGCCTTTCATCTGCTTACAACTATTCATTATATGTAAGGAGGGGAAGCAGGGAAAAATCTACTGCTGCTGCCAGATACTACAGGAGCCCGGAAGAGTTGGCGCTCAGGACATCTACTACAAGAGCGCCCCCCGGAGTCCAGGGCATAAACCTTCACTATACTGATATATACCACTATATACAGGGAACAAGGGAAAAGATGAGTCCAGCTCCTGGTCAGGTAAATGCAATTAGAGCTTTATTGACACCTTCGCACCGTGCACACACTGCACAACCCCCCCGGGGAGGGGGGGGGGGGTTGGCGCAGTGTGTGCACGGTGCAAAGGTGTCAATAAAGCTCAAATTGCATTTACCTGACCGGGTATTGAGGATGAGGTGGAACTAAGGACATCTTCTTCAAGAGCGCCCCTCGGAGTCCAGGGCATCACCCTCCACTATACTGATATATACCCACTATATACAGGGGCCCAGAGGATGAGGAGGAACTGAGGACATCTAGTGCAAGAGCGCCCCCCAGAGTCCAGGGCATCACCCTCCACTATACTGATATATACCCACTATATACAGGGGCCTGGAGGATGAGGAGAAACTAAGGACATCTACTACAAGAGCTCCCCCCCCCGGAGTCCAGGGCATCATCCTCCACTATACTGATAATATACCAATTAAATACACGTATGTATGTACGTATGTATGTATGTATGAATGAATGAAAGGAACTAAGTTAGGAGGGAAACTGTCAGCAAGATGCACAATACGAGACAGTAGGCAGAGACTCCATAATGACTATACATACAGATGAGATGTGTCAAGTCTCCACATGAAGGCGCCCCTCTCACCTTCTCCAATGCCTCCTGGGTCTGCACGGCATGCATTCTCTGAAGCTCCAGTCTGCTGCTCTCCATCTCTGAGCGCAGTTTGCTCATGGCCTTCTGGTGCTCCTGGGCCATGTGGTGCCTCTCCTCATCCCGCAGGTGCCCGAGCTCCAGGAGCTGTTGCTTACGCTGAGCCTGGACCTGGATCAGCTCCTCTTTCAGCTGATACACCTGCTTTTCCAGGTCCGAGATGGTCTACGGAGTAGGGAACAGGACGGGTCAGGTCATCCAGAAAGCAGGCCCCTAGGACCACAGGAGTCTGCAGGGAAGGATCTGGGGGAATAGCTAAGCCCGGTGTACATGTGTATGGAGGAGGAATAGCTGAGCCCAGTGTACATGTGTATGGAGGAGGAGGAATAGCTGAGCCCGGTATACATGTGTATGGAGGAGGAGGAATTGCTGAGCCCAGTGTACATGTGTATGGAGGAGGAGGAATAGCTGAGCCCAGTGTACATGTGTATGGAGGAGGAGGAGGAATAGCTGAGCCCAGTGTACATGTGTATGGAAGAGGAGGAGGAGAAGGAGGAATAGCTAGTGTACATGTGTATGGAGGAGGAGGAGAAGGAATAGCTGAGCCCAGTGTACATGTGTATGGAGGAGGAGGAGGAGGAGGAGGAGCTGAGCCCAGTGTACATGTGTATGGAGGAGGAGGAGCTGAGCCCAGTGTACATGTGTATGGAGGAGGAGGAGGAGGAATAGCTGAGCCCAGTGTACGTGTGTATGGGGGAGGAGGAATAGCTGAGCCTAGTGTACATGTGTATGGAGGAGGAATAGCTGAGCCCAGTGTACATGTGTATGGTGGAGGAATAGCTGAGCCCAGTGTACATGTGTATGGAGGAGGAGGAATAGCTGAGCCTAGTGTACATGTGTATGGAGGAGGAATAGCTGAGCCCAGTATACATGTGTATGGAAGGAGGAGGAGGAGGAGGAATAGCTGAGTCCAGTATACATGTGTATGGAAGAGGAGGAGGAGGAATAGCTGAGCCCAGTATACATGTGTATGGAAGAGGAGGAGGAGGAATAGCTGAGCCCAGTATACATGTGTATGGAAGGAGGAGGAGGAAGAATAGCTGAGTCCAGTATACATGTGTATGGAAGAGAAGGAGGAATAGCTGAGCCCAGTGTACATGTGTATGGGGGAGGAGGAATAGTTGAGCCCAGTGTACATGTGTATGGAGGAGGAGAAGGAATAGCTGAGCCCAGTGTACATGTGTTTGGAGGAGGAGGAAGAATAGCTAAGTCCAGTGTACATGTGTATGGAGGAGGAGGAAGAGGAGGAGGAGGAATAGCTGAGCCCAGTGTACATGTGTATGGAGGAGGAGGAGGAGGAATAGCTGAGCCCAGTGTACATGTGTATGGAGAAGGAGGAGGAGGAGGAGGAATAGCTAAGTCCAGTGTACATGTGTATGGAGGAGGAGGAATAGCAATAGCTGAGTCCAGTGTACATGTGTATGGAGGAGGAGGAATAGCAATAGCTGAGCCCAGTGTACGTGTGTATGGGGGATGTATATACATCACTGTTGAGAGGTCACTTGAGTATAGTGCTCAGTGCTGTATACACCAGATCACCAGGATATAGAGAGCAGTGATCAGCGCTGTACACACATGTATTTGTGGCCTCTCTGTAGCAGTACTGGCGAGGCCTGGTGATGTCTGTGCACACATTAGTGCCCTTCTCATCATAAATCCCTGCTCTGGCGTGCGCCTGGCTCTCTTTATAGTTGGCTCTTTGATTCTGGCACGGGTTTCCGCGGCACGCAGCTGGGTGGCAGAGGACGATGCGAGGATTTAAAGCAAACACGTTCCCGACATGAAAGGAAAGCTATAATTAAAAAAACGAGCCGAGGAGGAGGACGGCCATGGGAGAAGATTTTAATGGTAGTTCAAAGGGCCACAGATGTCAGAGACTTTGAAGAAATTAGAGGCCTGGGTAAGGCCGCACCATGAAAGCGCCCGCTCCGGAGCCGAGACCGCCGCTAATGATGAGAACAAGGCGAATGTGGCCTGGTCCCAATATACACTAGAGAGTAGGCAGAATTAATGGGGTGTCTGTCTGCACTGGGGAGGGGGGTCTGGGGATCATTATACCGTATGTTAAGCTGAATATCTAGACCCTGACAGGAGACTAGAGCCAAAGAGCTTACAATCTACTGATATAATACCGGCTCTAGAGCCAAAGAGCTTACAATCTACTGATATAATACCGCTCTAGAGCCAAAGAGCTTACAATCTACTGATATAATACCGGCTCTAGAGCCAAAGAGCTTACAATCTACTGATATAATACCGGCTCTAGAGCCAAAGAGCTTACAATCTACTGATATAATACCGGCTCTAGAGCCAAAGAGCTTACAATCTACTGATATAATACCGGCTCTAGAGCCAAAGAGCTTACAATCTACCGGTATACACAGGTTGATTCCTAGGGTCTCGATATGCAGATAATAATTCACACACAGCATTCTGGAGAGATTAAAGCCGCCACTGCTTACAGAGAATAAAGTCGCACGCTGATGCAGAGGAGGTGAAAAAATATTTCAGGATATAAAGAAAGAAAAAAAAATCCCATTAAAATAAGGCTGAAAGTGGTGGAGAAGCGGCGGATGTGATGTGGTGACGGGTCACATGACAGCAGCCGGGCAAAGAGGCTTTGAAAAGACAAGTTTTGATCTTAAAAGTTACGGGGAAGCTGTGATGTTGCAGTTTCCATGGTAACCCCAGACTCAGGCGGCGCGGTGACAGCATTCGCGACTTCTGCACACGACACACCGGCTGCTTGGTTCAGTAAACACATTTATAGGGAGATTTGTAGATGCTAAACATTGGGGTCAGTGAACAATCGCCTGGGAGTGGAGGCAGTCATGTAGGGGTCACGGAGGGTTAATAAGTGTGCGGAAGATGAGGATACCAGGAGTGCCCTGAGCTCACACGCTACATGTACAATATCTACTTGTGCCCGCCCCGCCTGGTATCAGAGCCATAGCTGTCCGTATAACCGGTATTAAAACCATAGCTGCCCGTCCGGCCCCATATCAGAGCCATAGCTGCCCGTCCGGCCCCATATCAGAGCCATAGCTGCCCGTCCGGCCCCATATCAGAGCCATAGCTGCCCGTCCGGCCCCATATCAGAGCCATAGCTGCCCGTCCGGCCCCATATCAGAGCCATAGCTGCCCGTCCGGCACCATATCAGAGCCATAGCTGCCCGTCCGGCCCCATATCAGAGCCATAGCTGCCCGTCCGGCCCCATATAAGAGCCATAGCTGCCCGTCCGGCCCCATATAAGAGCCATAGCTGCCCGTCCGGCCCCATATCAGAGCCAAAGCTGCCCGTCCGGCACCATATCAGAGCCATAGCTGCCAGTCCGGCCCCATATCAGAGCCATAGCTGCCCGTCCGGCCCCATATCAGAGCCATAGCTGCCCGTCCGGCACCATATCAGAGTCATAGCTGCCCGTCCGGCCCCATATCAGAGCCATAGCTGCCCGTCCGGCCCCATATCAGAGCCATAGCTGCCCGTCTGGCCCCATATCAGAGCCATAGCTGCCCGTCCGGCCCCATATCAGAGCCATAGCTGCCCGTCCGGCCCCATATCAGAGCCATAGCTGCCTGTCAAGCCCAGTATCAGAGCCATAGCTGCCTGTCAAGCCCAGTATCAGAGCCATAGCTGCCCGTCCAGCCCCATATGAAGGCCATAGCTGCCCAGCCAGCCCCACATCGAAGCCATGATGGCAGGCTCTGTAGAGAATGCGGTAACACTCGGTTTATTTACATTCCTCGCAGCGGCTCTTCTCCTGTGTACATCAAAGCCTCCTGTGTTCTGTAATAAGGCAGCAAAATGAGACGGAAACACGGTTGAAGTTGAGTTTTGATGTTAAACTACAGTATTCAGGGGCATTTAGAGATGATGTGAGCACCGAATTATCAACCAACGCAAGAGAAGCGGGATGGGCACTGCCGGACACACAGAGCACGCAGTCACAAACATGGGCATCCTCCCAGTACACACACACATGCACCGAGTGGAGAAAATAACTATTTGATATGCTGCTGATTTTGTAAATCTTCCCACCTACAAAGAATGGAGAGGTGTGTAATATTTATCGCACGTCACCTGTAACAGTCAGAATCTATAAAGAATTTAAAAAGAAAAAAAATAACATTGTATGATTAAATAATGAATTTGCATTTTATAACATGAAATAAGGATTTGATCACCAACCAACCAGCAAGAATTCTGTCTCTAACAGAT